>NC_041386.1:233304734-233348845 GCF_002162155.2 Triticum dicoccoides | reverse complement strand
GCTGCGAGCGGCAGCGGCGGCTCGGCTAGGCGGCGCGGCGCGGCTCGAGGTGGCGGGTGGCGGCGGCGACTTGAGGGAAGAGGGGGGCCAGGGGCGGCAGCTTATAAAGGGGGTCAGGGAGGCTCCGACTTGGGCAGGTGGCGGTGACGGCGGCGTGGCGGCTCCTTACTCCGGCAGGAGTCCGGTTTGGATACGAGGGGGGAGGCGGCGCAGTGCTGGTCCGGCTAGGCTTCGGCCCAGTCAGTCCGAGAAGATTTTTATTTTTAAAAAATGGTGCGAAGAAAAATCCAAATAAAATAAAATAAAAATCCTAAAATACCAAAACAAATTTTCACTATCCCCTCATAATATTTGGGACAAAGTGAACATTTTTATGGACTAAATGCAATTTTTAAAAATGCAACTTTTTCCCTAATTTAATAAAATTCAACCGAAAAAATTGAAAATAAATATCAAATAAATATATTTTATTCAAAACTAAACTTCCAATATTTCTTTTTGAAGAAGTCATATTATCTTCTCTCATTATTTTTTTATTTGAATAATTGGAAAAATAAATTTCGAATAAAAATCACTTTGATCCAACTTACCAATTTTGAAAAAAAATTCAAAATGTATTTTTGCGAAAACCTCCAACTCTCTCAATTGGTCCTCGAGTTGCTTAGGGCTTCTAGGATCAAAATTCCAAATAAAACAAAATTCAAAATGCACAAATTATGGATGCATATGATGACCTAATGATTAACATCCAAATTGAAAATTGGGATGTTACATACAAAGCGTCCCCGAGTCAGCATAGCCAAGGACTCTTTAAGAGATAACGAGACCAATGTAAAACCAACCGTCAACAGGTGGACCACTAGACATCGAACCCCAATCTCATATCATGCATTTGCCGGAAAGATATAATAGGTAACTACTTGAATTCCCACCTAGGAACTTCCACAATTTTCTGGTTATGCAATCTGGTCCAACGGATACAAGGAGCAAAAATCATCACACAACTCCTAGCAGAATTCTATGCTCCAAGCGTATCACATCAGTCAACACATAACCAAGAAAACCTCAAAAACTCGTGTACCTCAGACCTTCAAACACACAACGATACTAGTCATGGAAGATCATCCGTGCTATCACCTCCAGTACTGGGGATAAGTCACGACACTATTTGCCACCATGAAAAGTATGGCAGTGTTTCGATGTCAGTGTCCTCTTGTATTCCGGAACTGAAATGATCGTGAATGTTACAAGAACCCCTTGGAGCTCAACTCCCTAGAAGAAGACAAGTCAGACAAGAGGCACCAAGAACAGAGTTCCAACACACCGATATTGCAACGATCCCAACAATACCCACGTGATCCTAAAAGAATGAGTGAGAGGAGTACTAGAATCATTACACCTACATCACAATTCCTCACCAGTGCGACAAAGGGGATAAGGAGAAAAAATAATTCCTACTCTCTGACATCTAACTAGACTCAAAATAGTTTTTTTTCTAGACTCGACAACGGCAATGGTTCAATCAATCAAGGGGGCTCATGCGATCGGTAATGCTCTGATACAAACTTGTAGTGCCCAAGATTAAATTCTATCCCGATCACTGGATGATTCATGATTGGGGTAGAATCGCATTTCGAGCGCATACTGATACGTCTCCGTCGTATCTACAATTTTTGATTGTTCCATGCCAATATTATACAACTTTCATATACTTTTGGCAACTTTTTATACTATTTTGGGACTAACATATTGATCCAGTGCCCAGTGCAAGTTCCTATTTGTTGCATGTTTTTTATTTCAATGAAAATCCATATCAAGCGGAATCCAAACGGGATAAAAACTGACGGAGATTTTTTTTGGAATATATGTGAATTTTGGGAAGTGAAATCAATGCGAGACGATGCTCGAGGGGCCCACGAGGCAGGGGGTGCGCCCCTGACCCTCATGGACACCCCATAAGGCAGTTGGTGCCCTTCTTCCGCCGCAAGAAATCTAATATCCGGATAAAAATCATGTCCAAATTTCAGCCAATCGGAGTTACGGATCTTCGGGAATATAAGAAAGGGTGAAAGGGCAGAATCTGGAATGCAGAAACAGAGAGAACAGAGAGAGACAGAGAGACAGATCCAATCTCGGAGGGGCTCTCGCCCCTCCGCCTCCATCGAGACCATGGACCAGAGGGGAAACCCTTCTCCCATCTAGGGAGAAGGTCAAGGAAGAAAAATAAGAAGGGGGCTCTCTCCCCCTCTCTCCCAGTGGCGCCAGAACGCCGCCGGGGCCATCATTGTCACCGCAATCTACATCAACAACTTCACCGCCGTCATCACCAAATCTTCCCCCCTCTATGCAGCTGTGTAACCCCTCTTTTACCCTCTGTAATCTCTACTTAAACATGGTGCTCAATGCTATATATTATTTCCCAGTGATGTATGGCTATCCTATGATTGTTGAGTAGATCCGTTTTGTCCTATGGGTTAATTGATGATTGTCATTGGTTTGAGTTGCATGTTTTATTATTAGTGTTGTCCTATGGTGCTCTTTGTGTCGCGCAAGCGTGAGGGATCCCCGCTGTAGGGTTTGCAATATGTTCGTGATTTGCTTATGGTGGGTGGCGTGAGTGATAGAAACACAGACCCGAGTAAGTAGGTTGTTTGCGTATGGGAATAAAGAGGACTTGATGCCTTATAATGCTATGGTTTGGTTTTACCTTAATGATCTTTAGTAGTTGTGGATGCTTGCTAGAGTTCCAATCATAAGTGCATATGATCCAACAAGAGAAAGTATGTTAGCTTATGCCTCTCCCTCAAATAAAATTGCAATAATGATTACCGGTCTAGTTATCGATTGCCTAGGGACAAATAACTTTCTCGTGACAAAAATCTCTCTACTGAAACTAATTTAGTGCTGTCTTTATCTAAACAGCCCCTACTTTTTATTTACGCGCTCTTTATTATCTTGCAAACCAAGCCTACAACACCTACAAAGTACTTCTAGTTTCATACTTGTTCTAGGTAAAGCGAACGTTAAGCGTGCGTAGAGTTGTATCGGTGGTCGATAGAACTTGAGGGAATATTTGTTCTACCTTTAGCTCCACGTTGGATTCGACACTCTTACTTATCGAAAGAGGCTACAATTGATCCCCTATACTTGTGGGTTATCAAGACCTTTTTCTGGCGCCGTTGCCGGGGAGTAATAGCGTGGGGTGAATATTCTCTTGTGGGTTATCAAGACCTTTTTCTGGCACCGTTGCCGTTCCCTATACTTGTGTGCTTGTTTGCTTTATCACTAAGTAATTTTTATTTTCTTTTCTAAGTTGTTCTCTATCTTTAGTTATGTATATGGAACATGAAATATCAAAAAAATAGGTTTACTTGCTACTCATGGAGATGGGGAACCTCCTAAAACCCTTGATGCTCATTATGTGGAAGATATTATGTACTACTTTGATAATCCTGAGAAAACCCCATTCAACTCTATAATGGGAGTAACGTTGGATCAACATGAATACTTTAGGGATTATTGCTTGACTAAAAAAGGGAAACTATTATGGGATCAAATTTATATGTTGCATTGGTATGCTCGGCAACTATGCCTCAGATATGATTATACTTGTTGCTCTAGGATGAAAGCTCCACACCTTCCCTTTTCATGTGAATTTAATGATAATGACACCTTAGCTTCTTATGCTAATGGTATATATGATTACAATGATGTGGAATGAATAGAAGAATTTGTTGCTTTTATGGGTGCTTATGAAATTGAATCTTTGTTTAAAGAGTGTGAAAATATTGATGATGCTATTTACAGACCTAAATTTTTTGCTATACTTAAATATTTCTACGAAAAATATGAAATCAATTCCGATATTGATGATTTTATTGAGAGAGTCTCCACAGTCGAAGAAGAGACTAATATTTTGCAGGAGTCTATGAAAGAAATTGATGAAACTGTGGGCTCATTGGATGAAAAAGATGATCAGGAGAGTGAAGAACAAAAGGAGGAAGAGCGGATTCGCTACCCGTGCCCACCTTCTAATGAGAGTAACTCTTCAACTCATACATTGTTTAATTTCCCTTCGTGCTTACCGAAGGATGATTGCTACGATGATTGTTATGATCCTGTTGATTCTTTTGAAATATCCCTTTTTGATGATGCTTGCTATGGTTGTGACCAAGATGCCAATATGAATTATGCTTATGGAGATGAACTTGCTATAGTTCCTTATGTTAAACATGAAATTGTTGCTATTGCACCCACGCATGATAGTCCTATTATCTATTTGAATTCTCCCGACTACACTATATCGGGGAAGTTTGCCCTTATTAAGGATTATATTAATGGGTTGCGTTTCACTGCTACACATGATGATTTTGATAGATATAATATGCATGTGCTTGCTGCTCCTACCTGGAATTATTATGAGAGAGGAAATACATCTCCGCCTCTCCATGTTTCCAATATGATAAAATTGCAAGAAACTATTTGTACTATGCATTGGCCTTTACTATGTGTGCATGAATTGTCCTTTTATGACATGCCGATGCAACGGAAGAGAGTTAGACTTTGTCATTGCTTGATATATGTTGCTTTGTGCTCACTACTAAATCACAAATCATTGTTAATTAAAATTGGCTTTGATATACCTTGGGATCCAGGTGGATCCATTACTTGAGCACTATATGCCTAACTTAATGGCTTTAAAGAAAGCGCTGCTAGGGAGACAAGCCGTAAGTTTTAGAGAATCATTTTTTATGTTGAGTGCTTTTATATAGTTTAAAAACAAAAAAATAGGGGAACCCAGAACTTTTCAAAAAGGAAAGTGAAAGTGAGAGAGACAAGCATTGTTTGTGAATCTTGATTAGAGAAACTTTTCAACAAAAATAATTATCCCCTTGTACAATTCCATTGTATTATAAAAATAATGTGCCAAGATTTGCCTTTAGGATGTTTATATTGCTTGTTGGTTTGTGCGGTGCAGAACAGAAACTTTGGCTGTAGTGCGCGATTTTACATTTTTTTACTGGAACGTCAAACGGTTCTGAAACTTTTTGCACTGTCTTTATATACAAATTTTTTATTTTCCCTGATTGTTTCAGAATTGTTGGAGTACCAAAAGTATGGTGAATGTTCAGATTACTACAGACTGTCCTGTTTAAGACAGATTCTGTTTTTGATGTATAGTTTGCTTGTTTTGATGAAACTATCAATTTCTATCCGTGGATTAAGCCATGGAAAAGTTATATTATAGTAGCTACAATGCAAAAACAAAATATGAATTGGTTTGCAACAGTACACAGAGTAGTGATTTGCTTTATTATACTAACGGATCTTACCGAACTTTCTGTTAAGTTTTGTGTGTTTGAAGTTTTCATGTTTTGGGAGAGATCACGATGGATGAAGGAATAACGAGTGGCAAGAGCCTAAGCTTGGGGATGCCCGAGGAACCCCAAGTAAATATTCAAGGACTCCCAAGCAACCAAGCTTGGGGATGCCCCGGAAGGCATCCCCTTTTTCTTCTAACAATCATCGGTAATTTTACTTGGAGCTATATTTTTATTCGTCACATGATATGCATAAATCTCGGAGCGTCTTTTGCATTTTGTTTTCACTTTTCTTTGATGCACCATGCTGGTATGAGATAGTCCTTGTTTGATTTATAGAATGCTCATTGCACTTCACTTATATCATTTGAGTATGGCTTTATAGAATGCTTCATGTGCTTCACTTACATCTTTTGAAGTTTGGATTGCCTGTTTCTCTTCACATAGAAAACCACCATTTGTAGAATGCTCTTTTGCTTCACTTATATTTATTAGAGCATGGGCATATCTTTTGTAGAAAGAATGAAACTCTCTTGCTTCACTTATATCTATTTAGAGAGATGACAAGAATTGGTCATTCACATGGTTAGTCATAAAATCCTACATAAAACTTGTAGATCACTGAATATGATATGTTTGATTCCTTGCAATAGTTTTGCGATATAAAGATGGTGATATTAGAGTCATGCTAGTGGGTAGTTGTGGATTGTAGAAATACTTGTGTTGAAGTTTGTGATTCCCGTAGCATGCACGTATGGTGAACTGTTATGTAACGAAGTTGGAGCATGTGGTATTTATTGATTGTCTTCCTTATGAGTGGCGGTTGGCGACAAGCGATGGTCTTTTCCTACCAATCTATCCCCCTAGGAGCATGCGCATAGTACTTTGTTTTGATGACTAATAGATTTTTGCAATAAGTATGTGAGTTCTTTATGACTATGTTGAGTCCATGCATTATACGCACTCTCACCCTTCCATCATTGCTAGCCTCTTCGGTACCGTGCATTGCCCTTTCTCACCTCGAGAGTTGGTGCAAACTTCGCCGGTGCATCCAAACCCTGTGATATGATACACTCTATCACACATAAGCCTCCTTATATCTTCCTCAAAACAGCCACCATACCTACCTATTATGGCATTTTCATAGTCATTTCGAGATATATTGCCATGCAACTTTCATCATCATCATATACATGACTAAAGAATTTATTGTCATATTGCTTTGCATGATTGTAATATATCTAGCATGATGTTTTCATGGCTTGTTCATTTTTTGATGTCATTGCTATGCTAGATCATTTCACATCCCGGTACACCGCCGGAGGCATTCATATAGAGTCATATTTTGTTCTAGTATTGTAATATTGAGTTGTAAGTAAATAAAAGTGTGATGATCATCATTATTAGAACATTGTCCCATGTGAGGTTATGAAAATAAAAGTGGCCAAAGAACCCCCCCCCAAAAAAAAGAGAGAGAGGCCAAAGAAGCCTACAAAAAAGAAAAAAAAGAAAATATATAAAAAGTGAGAGAAAAGAGAGAAGGGACAATGTTACTATCCTTTTACCACACTTTTGCTTCAGAGTAGCACCATGTTCTTCATATAGAGTGTCTCTTGAGTTATCACTTTCATATACTAGTGGGAATTTTCATTTTAGAACTTGGCTTGTATATTCCGATGATGGGCTTCCTCAAATGCCCGAGGTCTTCATGAGCAAGTAAGTTGGATGCACACCCACTTAGTTTCTAGTTTGAGCTATCATACACTTATAGCTCATAGTACATCCATCGCATGGCAATCCCTACTCCTCAGATAGACATCAATTTATGGGCATCTCCATAGCCCGTTGATTAGCCGCGTCGATGTGAGAATTTCTCCTTTTGTCTTCTCCACACAACCTCCATCATCATATTCTATTCCACCTATAGTGCTATGTCCATGGCTCACGCTCATGTATTGTGTGAAAGTTGAAAAGGTTTGAGAACGTCAAAAGTCTGAAACAATTATTTGGCTTGTCATCGGGGTTATGCATGATTTGAATATTTTGTGTGGTGAAGATGGAGCATAGCCAGACCATATGATTTTGTAGGGATAACTTTCTTTGCCATGTTATTTTGAAAAGACATGGTTGCTTTATTAGTATGCTTGAAGTATTATTGTCTTAATGTCAAATGATAGACTATTGCTTTGAATCACTCGTGTCTTAATATTCATGCCATGATTAGATTACATGATCAAGATTATGCTAGGTAGCATTCCACATCAAAAATTATCTTTTTATCATTTACCTACTCGAGGACGAGCAGGAATTAAGCTTGGGGATGCTGATACGTCTCTGTCGTATCTATAATTTTTGATTGTTCCATGCCAATATTATACAACTTTTATATACTTTTGGCAACTTTTTATACTATTTTTGGGACTAACATATTGATCCGGTGCCCAGTGCCAGTTCCTGTTTGTTGCATGTTTTTTGTTTTGCAGAAAATCCATATCAAACGGAATCCAAATGGGATAAAAACTAACGGAGATTTTTTTGCAATATATGTGAATTTTGGGAAGTGAAATCAACGCGAGACGATGCTCGAGGGGCCCACGAGGTAGGGGGCGTGCCCCAGGGGGCCAGGTGAGCCCCTGACCCTCGTGGACACCCCGTAAGGAGGCTAGTGCCCTTCTTTCGCTGTAATAAAGCTAATATCCGGATAAAAATCGTGTCCAAATTTTAGCCCAATCAGAGTTATGGATCTCCGGGAATATAAGAAACGGTGAAAGGGCAGAATCTGGAACGCAGACACAGAGAGAGACAGATCCAATCTCGGAGGGGCTCTCGCCCCTCTGCCGCCATGGAGACCATGGACCAAAGGGGAAACCCATCTCCCATCTAGGGAGAAGGTCAAGGAAGAAGAAGGGGGCTCTCTCCCCCTCTCTCCCGGTGGCGCCAAAACACTGTCGGGGCCATCATCGTCATGGTGATCTACACCAACAACTTCACCGTCGTCATCACCAACTCTTCCCCCCCTCTCTGCAGCGTTGTAACCCCTATTTTACCCGTTGTAATCTCTACTTAAACATGGTGCTCAATGCTATATATTATTTCCCAATGATGTATGCCTATTCTATGGTGTTTGAGTAGATCCGTTTTGTCCTATGGGTTAGTTGATGATCATGATTGGTTTGAGTTGCATGTCTTATTATTGGTGCTGTCCTATGTTGCTCTCCGTGTCGCGCAAGCGTGAGGGATCCCTGCTGTAGGGTTTGCAATATGTTCATGATTTGCTTATGGTGGGTGGCGTGAGTGATACAAACACAGGACCGAGTAAGTAGGTTGTTTGTGTATCGAAATAAAGAGGACTTGATGCCTTATAATGCTATGGTTGGGTTTTACCTTAATGATATTTAGTAGTTGCGGATGCTTGCTAGAGTTCCAATCATAAGTGCATACGATCCAAGAAGAGAAAGTATGTTAGTTTATGCCTCTCCCTGAAATAAAATTGCAATAATGATTACCGGTCTAGTTATCGATTTCCTAGGGACAAATAACTTTCTCGTGACAAAAAGACTTTCTACAGAAACTAATTTAGTTGTGTCTTTATCTGAACAGCCCCTACATTTTATTTACGCGCTCTTTATTATCTTGCAAACCTAGCCTACAACACCTACAAAGTACTTCTAGTTTCATACTTGTTCTAGGTAAAGCGAACGTTAAGCATGCGTAGAGTTGTATCGGCGGTCGATAGAATTTGAGGGAATATTTTTCTACCTTTTGCTCCTCTTACTTATCGAAAGAGGCTACAATTGATCCCCTATACTTGTGGGTTATCACATACAAGGTGGATATCATTACATCATACCATGTACTGAATATATGAGAATACCAGATAAAGGCTTACACTCGCCACAAGCTACAACATTAATACATCAATACATAGCAATAATCATACATCAGAGCGGTATCCGATTACGGATGAAATCAAACAAAAAAGAAGAATGACATCCACCTTGCTAATCCCAGGCTTCCGGCTGGAACCCATCCTATGATCGATGAAGAAGAACTCCAAAAGCAATCAAGTATTGCTCTCGCATCAAAGCATTGCTTTACCTATACCTGCAACTGTTGTTGTAATAATATGTGGGCCACAAGGACTTATGTAGTGACCAGACCTCAAACGGTCCAATCTCTGTGCAACAGTGTCATCCCTGGATCGGTAATGCTGACTCGCACAGTACTTGAAGGATTTATAACAGAGTAGCAATCACACACTTATTACATCGAGTGTCTCAAAAGAGAACTTATTACAATAAAATTTGGCTTAAGGCCATCTAATAACAATAACAGCGGAAGGCTTGGAAGATAAGTGAGTCCATCAACTCCAACGGCATCAGTGAGTATAGAACCACGACCTAAAGGCACCTTAATCGTCGTCTAAAAAGTCTGCAACATGAACGTTGCAGCCCGAAACGGGTCAGCACATGGAATATGCTGGCAAAGTAACACATAGAGAATAATGGAAGAATAAAGCTATACTACATGCATATTTGGCTGGTGGAAAGCTCTATGGTTACAGTTTTTGCGTAAAGCCAATTTTCCCTACTGCAAAGGAATAAATTTTATTTAACTATCATGGTAGTTGTTAAACATTGAGAGTGTAGACACCCTCTCAATCCCAATTAAGTATCATCATTAACCCAACAAAATTAATTAGAGTAACATGATGAGATTCACATGATAATCCAAGTACTAGATACTCAAGTTGTCCATAACCGGGGACACGGCTAACCATGATTAGTTTATACACTCTGCAGAGGTTTGCGCACTTTTCCCCACAAGACTCGATCTCCTCCATTGAGGTTCTGGCAATACATGGTGTTTGAGAAACGGATGACCGAGACATAGTCTTTCAGAAAAGCTTGCACCTTACGAACGGGTAGACCGTACCAACCTACATCCCCTACATCTGCTAGTCTACCACTATAAGAGTCCGCACGACTTAGACTATGCTAGAGCCCATAGTAGCTTGTGGCTGCACGCGGAAGTTTCTAGTATGAATAATCTCATGATCCCTTTGAGCCTGGGTGGCGGTCCAAAAGAAAATAGGCAATCGCTGGAAATCCTAGGTGCCTCAATCCACCCAGATGTGTGTTTAAGTTGCCACCTTAGATAAACCATTAATTTTTAACAATCTCACATCTGTCATGGATACACTCACCCAATCGACGTCTACTAGCATAGCATGGCATAATAAGCAAACGTAGAAGTAACTCCCAAAGGTTTGATAATAAAACAGGTAATAGGTACTACCTCATCTACTCCCCAAAACCCACAATTTAATTAGATCCTAATCATGCAATGTGTGAGGATTGATCTAATGCAATAAAAACTGGGTAGTGGGAGGTATGATCAAACTGTTACTTGCCTTGCTGATGATCCGCATAACCTAGCGATTCGAAGTAGCAAGCGGCGCACTCCGGATACTCTATCGCAAACAAACAAGCATACAATAAGCACTCCTCTAATGCACAGGTAAAACTCAAATAAGAGATCTAACCAAATAGTTCAACTTAAGAACTCTGGTTGGCAAAAAGGATCAAATAGAACGAAGCAACGAAAGACAAACGGCAAAAGAAACAAGCTTCATTTACTATTATGGATCTAGGTCAAATTTTACAGAGGCAAAAACTTGTTTGAGTTGGTTAAACAGAAAGAGGGTTTCGAGACGAAACTCCAGGGGCTTGAATCGCCTGATTCCGATAAACGAGCGAAAAGTTATACTAAAACGAAAATCGGATCAGAAATCGCGATCAGAAATAATCGCAGAAAATCCGAGAAAAAGAAAAACGACAAACAGATTAATGAACGAACGTTCGTTATCTAGATCTAAACGATGAACGCGTTCGTTAAAATGAACGAACGAGCGAACGCTCGCTAAACAAACTAAACCAGAAAAAACCGATCTAACTAAAAAAACGAATCTAAAAAACAGACGAAAAAACGGAATGGTTTTTCTAAAAGAACGGCGGCGGGGCAACCTCGGCAGGCGGGTCCGGCGGTGGTGGCGCGCTGCTGCTGCTGCGGCGGCGGCAGCGGCAGCGGCTGGGGCGTTGCGGCTACGGTTAGGGTTTGCGGGGCGGCGGCCGCCGCGGTTTGGGCTAATCGGGCCTCGGGGTGGCACTATATAAAGGGCCCGGCCGATAGGAGTCCGGGCCGAAATCGGCTCTAAGTCGGTTCGCCCTTTTTTAAAATAATTTTTGCGCAGAAAAACAAACAAAAGAAATACTAAACAGACCCCAAAAATCCTGAAATAAATTTTCCATGGCTTCTAAAATCAAGCCGCACAAGATGAACATTTATTTGGGGCCTAAATGCAATTTTGAAAAAGGCGCATTTTTCCTAAATTCAAATAAAATAGAAAATAAATCCAAAATAAAATCTTATTTGATTTTATTATTAAATCCTCAATATTTCTTTATTTTGGCAAAGTCATTTTATTCCCTCTCTCATATTTTTGTAATAGAAATAATTGAAGATAAAATAAATATAATCAAATGGTCCTATTTTTCCAAATTTGAGAAAACTCAAATATGAAAATAACGAAATCCCCAACTCTCTCTGAGGGTCCTTGAGTTGCGTAGAATTTCTAGGATAAACCAAAATGCAATAAAATATGATATGCAAAGATGATCTAATGTATAACATTCCAAATTGAAAATTTGGGATGTTACAACTTAGCAATCCCATTACCATGGGTATCAAGACTAGCAAAGCTTAATGGGTATGGAATGGATAAGTGGTCAGGCTGTAGCTAGAACTAAGCATTTGTATGGTGTCTAATTTACGAGTACAAGAGTAAGAAGAGTAAACTACACATAACAGTCACAAACTATTAATGATCAAGAAGTGATCATGAACTACTTACGAGTCAAACATAACCCCACCGTTTTCTCTTCCCGAACTCCCTCGAAAAGAGATAGTCACGGTTACGCATGCAGTTGGTGTGTTTTAATTGGGTTTAGTGTCAAGTTCTCTACAACCAGATATTATAAATTTCCAAGTCACCACGTAACTGCGGGCACGGCTTCTGAAAAGATATAACCCTATAGGGATGTCCCAACTTAGACCGTCATAAACCCCAATACGAGCCGCACATATCTCGTCTCAGGCCACGATCAAATGAGCTAAGGTTACGGTCACTGAGACCCAAGTTGCCAAAGGGGCGCCGCAAGGTGCTCTATTTTGGACCAACACTCATGAGGAGCACTGGCCCGGGTTGTTGATTAATTATCCTCAGGATCTGGAGAGTCCCTATACAAGTTTTTGTTGTTATTAGGCAAATGGTAAAACCAAAGTTGGGCCTTGCTGGAAGAGTTTTATTCAAAGCCAACTATTAAGGGGGGCATAAGCCCCGACCTTGTAAGGAATGCAGATCAAGGAACATAACACCAGTATGACGGAAAGTAGGGCGCAAGAGTGAAACAAAACAGCAAGCAAAAGGCTAAGCCTTCCACGCTTACCAAGTATACAGATGCATTAATTAAATAAAAGATATTGTGATATCCCTTGATATCCATGTCCCAACATGGAAGAACCTAAAACTGCACCTGCAACTAGCAACACTATAAGAGGGCTAAGCAAATTGGTAACATAGCCAAATAATGGTTTGCTAGGATGCTGGAGGTTAGAGGATGTACAATATGCCATGATACATAAGCAAATTGGTAACTAAGCAAATTGGGATATTGGGCTCACATAGCACAACCGTAAATATGCAAACAACATGGTAAACTCACACGCATTGACATGGTGCACATACAAGCATGATGCATGTCCAGTTTAAATAGGCATGACATGGCAAGAGTGCAATAATCAACACTACAAATTAAGTGGAGCGCAATATGCAACGACTTGCATATTGATGAAGCAGCATATTGACGAAGCACCACATTCATTTATTTAGTTCTCTCCTATTCATGTACATGACAATATTAAATGTTGGGTAACATGGCAAGAGGTGAAGGATAATTAATCTACCTATCTAGGCAATTTAAATGAGGCCAGAAACAACTGCCAGTGTGGATCGGCTATCTATGGGACGGCTAGGCCCCTTTGTGGTTCAGCGAGCGGATTACACACAATGCCAAGGGCTGGACGACAGAGGACGCAACAAGATTTACCCAGGTTTGGGCTGCTGAGAAGTGTAATACCCTACTCCTACTTTGATGTATTATATGTGGTGAAAGCACAAAGACAAGGAGTGCTTCTCCCATGGCATGGTGCAAGTAGAGAGCAGCTACACGTGCATGTGTATGTGGGGTTTGAATGGGTTGGAACCCTTGTAAAGGTTGCCCCAGCTCTCCTATTTATATCTCAAGGTGTTATCACAGTGGCAAAAGGGTTATTACCTGATGATTAGATAGCAACAGTGATATCATACCTGACTCTACTAGTTAGGACCAAAAGCATTAAATGTATCGCTAGGTGTCACGAGGAGGATAAGGCCCGTTAAGGATGCGACACCGCTTGCCCAACTAATTTCTATTAGCTTGACACGTGATATGTCTCCAACATATCTATAATTTTTTATTGTTCCATGCTGTTATATTATCAATCTTGGATGTTTATAATCATTTTATATTCATTTTATATTATGTTTTGGTACTAACCTATTGACATAGTGCCAAGTGCCAGTTGCTATTTTTCCATGTTTTTTACATTGCAGAAAATCAATATAAAATGGAGTCTAAATGCCACGAAACTTTACGGAGATTTTTTATGGACCAGAAGGAACGTAATGGGCCTTGGCTGCGCCTCGGGGGTGCCTCGAGGGGAGCACAGCCCACCAGGGAGCGCCAGGAGGCCCAGGCGTGCCCTAGTGGGTAGTGCCCACCTCGGGTGCCCCCAGACCACCTCTTTGCTTTATAAATACCCCAATATTCCCAAAACTCTAGGGAAGTCGGCAAAATATTGATCCAGCCGCCGTAGAGTCCGGAACCACCAGCTCCAATCTAGACACCATCTCGGATGGGGTTCACCACCTCCATTGGTGCCTCTCCGATGATGCGTGAGTAGTTCTTTGTAGACCTTCGGGTCCGTAGTTAGTAGCTAGATGGCTTCCTCTCTCTCTCTTGATTCTCAATACAATGTTCTCTTGGAGATCCATATGATGTAACTCTTTTGTGGTGTGTTTGTTGGGATCCGATGAACTTAGAGTTTATGATCAGATCTATCTCTTTTTGTATCCATGAAAGTATTTTAGATTCTTTGATCTCTTATATGCATGATTGCTTATAGCCTCGTATTTCTTCTCTGATATTTGGGTTTTGTTTGGCCAACTTGATATATTTATCTTGCAATGGGAAGAGGTGCTTTCCAGTGGGTTCGATATTACGGTGCTTGATCCCAGTGACAGAAGGGAAACCGACACGTATGTATCGTTGCTACTAAGGATAAAAAATGGGTTCTATCTCTAAATAGATAGATCTTGTCTACATCATGTCATCATTCTTATTGCATTACTCTGTTTCTCCATGAACTTAATACACTAGATGCATGTTGGATAGTGGTCGATGTGTGGAGTAATAGTAGTAGATGTATGCAGGAGTCGATCTACCAATCTTGGATGTGATGCCTATGTAATGATCATTGCCTGAATATCGTCATGAGTATTTCAAGTTCTATCAATTGCCCAATAGTAATGTGTTCACCCACTGTTTTCTATTTTTCTCGAGAGAAACCACTAGTGAAACCTACGGCCCCCGGGTCTCTTTCTCATATTATTTGCATTTGCGATCTATTTTCCTTTTCATTTATTTTCAGATCTACTAAACCAAAAACCAAAAAATACCTTGCTGCAATTTATTCTTATATATTTTATTCGGAGTTCGATCTACCAATCTACTACAAATTTACCTCATGTCTGTTTGCCTATCTTCAGGCGCCGTACCCCGGAAGGGATTGACAACCCCTTTAACACGTCGGGTTGTGACAAGTTGTTATTTGTGTGCAGGTGTTGTTTACGTTGTGTTGCTTGGTTCTCCTACTAGTTCGATAACCTTGGTTTCACATCTGAGGGAAATACTTATCGCCGTTGTGCTGCATCATCCCTTCCTCTTTGGGGAAATACCGACGTAGCTTCAAGTGACATCAACAGGAATTTCTGGCGCCATTGCCGGGGAGGATCTTCAACAATTACCAGGTTCCTAACCACAAATATCATCTCCTCGCAATTTACATTATTTGCCATTTGCCTCTCGTTTTCCTCTCCCCCACTTCACAAAAATTTTCCGTTTTATTTGCCTCTCTTTTTCATTTGTCGTTTTCTTGCCGGATCTGTTTTTGAGTGCATTCTTGTTGTGTGGTCATCATGACTCAAGAGAACACCAAGTTATCTGATTTCTCAAATACCAACAACAATGATTTTATTGGCACTCCGCTTGCTCCTCCCGCCACTAGTGCGGAGACTTGTGATATTAATACTGCTTTGGTGAATCTTGTTATGAAAGATCAATTTTCTGGTACTCCTAATGAGGATGTCGCGTCCCGTCTTAATACCTTCGTGGAATTATGCGATATGCAAAAGAAAAAATATGTGGACAATGATGTGGTGAAGATCAAATTATTTCCATTTTCTTTGCGTGACTCTACAAAAATTTGGTTCTCTTCTTTGCCACAATAGTATCGATTCTTGGAATAAGTGCAAAGAAGCATTTCTCACTAAGTATTTTCCGCCCGAAAAAATTATTTCCCTTAGAACCCAGATAATGAATTTCAAGCAACTTGAACATGAGCATGTTGCACAATCTTGGGAAAGGATGAAAATGATGCTAAGGAATTTTGCCCAACTCATGGGTTAAATCTTTGGATGATCATAAAAAAGATTGATGCGGGTTTGAATTTTGTTTCTCGTAGTCTTTTAGATTCCGCTGCAGGTGGTAATTTTATGGAAATTACTTTGGGTGAAGCCACCAAATTGCTTGATAATATTATGGCATACCGAAAGAGCTCCTACTAGTAAGAAGGTTAATTCGGTTGAAGAAATTTCTTATTTGAGTGAAAAAGTTGATGCTCTTGTGAAATTTGTTGCTAGTAGAAGTTCTCCTATTGATTTTAATGATATGCCTTTGTCTATTTTGATTGAGCAAAATATTTATGTCATAGATGTGAATTTTATCTCTCAAAATAATTTCAACAACAATGCTTATAGAGGTAATTTTAATCCTAGGCCTTTTCCTAGTAATTCCTCTAATAATTATGGTAATTCATATGGAAATCAATCTTATAATAATAATAGGAACACCTCTGATCTTGATAATAATATAAAACAATTTATCAATATGCAAAAAGTTTTCAACACTTCCATAATAGAAAAGTTGAGTAAGATTGAAGATTTGTCTAAAAGTGTTGATAGAATTGCTCATGATGTGGAAAATCTCAAGATGAAAATTTTTGTGCCTAAGGTTAATGAATCAATTAAAGCTCTTTATGTTCCAATAATGAAAGTAAGAAAAGAACCGCTATGCTTAGAGCTAAATGAGCTTTTTTTAGAAAAAGTGTTTTCTAGTGATTTCTTTCGCAAAAGTGATGAAGATCTTAAAATGATTGGTATTTCTTCTATTGATTCCTTGTTTCTTAAAGTTAATATTGATGAAAAAGGGACTGGAGAAGAGTCAACTTTAGCTATAAGGTGTCCCAATATTTCGGAGGGTGAAAATATTGTTGAGAAAATTGATAAAAGTGGTTTTGAAGAGGTCAAAACTTTTGCTAGTGATGCGCCCGCTCTTTTAGATTACAAAGACTTTAATTATGATAGTTGCTCTTTGATTGCTTGTATTTCCTTGTTGCAATCCATGATAAATTCACCCCATGCTTATGAACAAAATATAGCTTTTACTAAACATATTGTTGATGCTATGATGAAAGCTTTTGAAGAAAAGTTTCAATTCCTAGAAAATTGCATGATGAATGGGAACCTACTATCAAAGTAAAGATTAAAAATTATGAGTGTTTTGCTTTGTGTGACTTGGGTGCTAGTGTTTCTACTATTCCAAAATCTTTATGTGATGTGCTTGGTCTTACCGATCTTGAATCGTGTTCTTTGAATTTGCACTTGGTAGATTCTACTATTAAAAAGCCTGTGGAAATAATTAATGATGTTCTTATTCTTGCAAATAGGAATTATGTGCCCATAGATTTTATTGTTCTTGATATTGATTGTAATCCGTCTTGTCCAATTATTCTTGGTAGACCGTTTTTACGGACTATTGGTCCCGTGATTGATATGAAAGAAGGTAATATTAAGTTCCAATTTCCTTTGAGGAAGGGTATGGAACACTTTCCAAGCACAAGAATTGGGCCACCATATGAATCAATCATGAGGGCATCTTATGGATCTCGAACCAAAGATGACAAAACTTGGATCCTTGCTTTATGTCTAGCTAAGGGCGTAAAACTATAGCGCTTGTTGGGAGGCAACCCAATGAATAAAATTTATTTTTGCTTTTTTATTCCATTTTTTGAGTGTTAGAACAATTATGATACTGTTATGATTGTGTTTTTTATGTTTTAATTAGTGTTTGTGCCAAGTAAAGCCTTTAGGATCTTCTTGGGTGGTATTTTTTTATCTTGCTGAAAAAACAAAAACTTTTGTGCTCATAAAAATAGTTCTCATTTTTACCAAAGAGAGATAAAATACCCATTCCACTTGATGTAGATCAATATACAAATTTCTCAGGTCTTCATAATTTTCCAGAATTGTTGGAGTTACAGAAGTATTTGAAAAAGTCAAATTGCTACAGACTGTTCTGTTTTGATAGATTCTGTTTTCTATGTGTTGTGTGCTTATTTTGATGGATCTATGGTTTCCTTTGATGAGTTTTTGCCATAGAAAAGTTGGAATACTGTAGATATAATGTAAGAACAAAATATGAATTGTTTTGATACAACACTTATGGTAGTGATTTATTATTTTCTTATACTAACGGATATCATGTAGGTTTTGTTGAGTTTTGTGTGATTAAAGTTTTCAAGTTTTGGGTTATCTTACGATGGATGAAGGAATAAGGAGTAGAAGAGCCTAAGCTTGGGGATTCCCCAGCATCCCAAGCTATTATCCAAAAATAAGCAACCAACTAAGCTTGGGGATGCCCCCAAGTGGCATGCCCTCTTTCTTTTAACGACCATCGGTATTTTACTCGAAGCTATATTTTTATTTGTCACATACTATGTGTTTTGCTTGGAGAATCTTGTATGATATGAGTCTTTGCTTGTTTTATTTTGTGTTTTAAGTTTTGATCCCTTGCTGGACACACCTAATTGAGAGAGCCAAAATTATTTCACGACTTGTTAGAATTGCTCTCTTTGCTTCACTTAAATCTTTTATGGGCTATGGACTTGCTCTAGTGCTTCACTTATATCTTTTTGAGCACGGTGTGATTTAGTATTTTTGAAGAAATCCCCTCTTGCTTCACTTAAATTAATTTGAGAGAAAGAAAAATTATGCTCATGATCTTCACTTATATTTGTTTGAGCTTTTGAAAAGCAAGACATGAAAATTAGTCCCAAACTGATAGATATCCAAGAAGGATATAATAAAAACTTTCATGAAGATCATTGGACAAAATAAACCTGATTCTTAGTAATAGTTTTGAGATATGATGATGTGATATGTAAGTCATCTTGATGAGTAATTATGCTTTAGTAAGAATATTGGTGTTAAGGTTTGTGATTCCCTATGTAAGCACAAAAGTCAATAGTAATGCAATGAAATTATATCCTACTTGTGGTGCATTACTCGGTGTTAATTATGCTTAATGCTCGGTTATGAGATTATCTGTTTCTTGGTTGGTCGCTTCTCAATCTTTTGCTAGCTTTCATTTTGCACTAAGTATGACCACTACTTGTGCATCCAAAAACCTTTAAACTAGTTTTGCCACATGAGTCCACCATATCTACCTATATGCGGTATTCTTTTCAAGTTCTAAGCAAATTTGCATGTGCCATCTCTAATTTTCAAAAATAAACTCCTCTGTTGTGTGTTCATTTCGCTCGTGGAGCGGTGAGGGGTGGCTAATATTTTACATGCTAGATGTGTTATTCTCATGATGAGTGTTTATTCACTTGTCATTGCACAAGAGTAAGGCAAAGGTATTAGGGATGCCCAGTCCCGATATGAAAAAAATGAATTTACTTTATGTTGTCAAATAATAAATTCCTTGGAAAGTGTTGGTATGGAGGGCAACCGTGGATACGGCTAGCCATGGAAAGTGAAAGTATGGTGGAAAAAGGAATAAACTTTATTTTCTGTTTGGGAACCGCCTATGATATATCTAAGCATGGAAAGTATTGGGAAATCTAAGTCATTTTCGTTGGTGAGATGGATACACCTCCCAAAATGCTTTTATCCCTAAGTTTTTTGATTTGAGCTCTGGCACCACTACAAATCCCTACTTCCCTCTATGAAGGGCCTTTATTTTACTTTATGCAATTTTTATTTTGAATTTGAGTCTCCATCTTCTCTTATAAAAGCACAAACTAGGAGGCAACTTAATTGTACTTGAGTATTGGGTGTAGCTAATATGCGAGTGTGCTTCATGAATGGATCAATGGTTGAGCATGATGGACTAGGGATAACTTATTTTAGCATTGATATTTTGAAAGACATGGTTGCTTGTTGATATGCTTGAGTATTTAAATTATCACGTCAAAACTAGACTATTGCTTTGAACAATATAAAAGTCCAAATGTCCATGATATAAAGAAAAGAATTGATATGACATGTTAGGCAGCATTCCAGATCAAAAATTATGTTTTTATCACTTACCTACTCGAGGACGAGTAGGAGTTACGCTTGGGGATGCTAATATGTCTCCAACGTAACTATAATTTTTGATTGCTCCATGTTGTTATATTATCAATATTGGATGTTTTATAATCATTTTATAGTCATTTTATATCATTTTTTGGTACTAACCTATTCACATAGTGCCAAGTGCCAGTTGCTGTTTTTCCATGTTTTTTACATCGCATAAAATCAATATCAAACGGAGTACAAATGCATGAAACTTTACCGAGTTTTTTTATGGACCAGAAGGAACGTAATGGGCCCTGGCAGCGCCTGGGGGTGCCCTGAGGGGAGCACAAGAAACCAGGGCGCCCCAGGAGGCCCAGGCGCGCCCTGGTGGGTTGTGCCCACCTCAGGTGCCCCCCGGACCGCCTCTTTGCTCTATAAATACCCTAATATTCCCAAAACCCCAGGGGAGTCGACCAAATATTGATCCAGCTGCCGCAGAGTTCACAACCACCAGATCCAATCTAGACACCATCTCGGATGGGGTTCACCACCTCCATTGGCGCCTTTCTTATGATGCGTGAGTAGTTCTTTGTAGACCTTCGGGTCCGTAGTTAGTAGCTAGATGGCTTCCTCTCTCTATCTATCTCTCTTGATTCTCAATACAATGGTCTCTTGGAGATCCATATGATGTAACTCTTTTGCGGTGTATTTGCTAGGATCCGATGAACTTTGAGTTTATGATCAGCTCTATCTCTTTTTGTATCCATGAAAGTATTTGAGTTTCTTTGATATCTTGTATGCATGATTTCTTATAGCCTTGTATTTCTTCTCCAATATTTGGGGTTTGTTTGGCCAACTTGATCCATTTATCTTGCAATGGGAAGAGGTGTTTTGTAGTGGGTTCGATCTTATGATGCTTGATCCCAGTGACAGAAGGGGAACCGACACGTATGTATCATTGCTACTAAGGATAAAACGATGGGTCCTATCTGTACATAGATAGATCTTGTCTACATCATGTCATCGTTCTTATTGCATTACTCCGTTTCTCCATGAACTTAATACACTAGATCCATGATGGATAGCGGTCGATGTGTGGAGTAATAGTAGTAGATGCAGGCAGGAGTCGTTCTACTAATCTTGGATGTGATGCCTATGTAATGATCATTGCTTGGATATCGTCATGAGTATTTGAAGTTCTATCAATTTCCTAACAGTAATTTGTTCACCCACTATTTGCTATTTTTCTCAAGAGAAGCCACTAGTGAAACCTACGACCCCCGGGTCTCTTTCTCATATTATTTGCCTTTGCGATATATTTTCCTTTGCATTTATTTTCAGATCTACTAAACCAAAAACCCAAAATACATTGCTGCAATTTATTCTTATTTATTTTATTCGTTGTTCGATCTATCAATCTACTACAAATTTACCTCACGTTCGTTTGCCTATCTTGAGGCGCCGTACCCCGGAAGGGATTGACAACCCCTTTAACACGTCTGTTTGCGAGAAGTTGTTATTTGTGTGCAGGTGCTATTTATGTTGTGTTGCTTGGTCCTCCTACTAGTTCGATAACCTTGGTTTCACATCTGTGGGAAATACCTACCGCCACTGTGCTGCATCGTCCCTTCCTCTTTGGGGAAATACCGACGTAGCTTCAAGCAACATCAACACGCCATCAGGACGGGTGTTGATATAGCTAATCTTCTCTCCAGCGAGCTGACACATGCCAGCAGACACTACCTAGCTGCCTGCGGGTTCGACACCTCATCGATCGGCAACCAGCTGGCTGGTGAGGTGTGGTGTCGGCAGTTGGCAGGGGTTGGCTAGCCACGAGGCTTGCTCGGCCTTCGCCTTGCCAGGTTGCCCTCACCGGCAAGGGCTGCTTCTATTGCTTCTTCTTGTAGCTTGTCTTGGTCTTCTTGATGCGCTCTTTGACCTCTCAAAGGGTTGTTCCCTTTGACTTGGAAGGTTTTACTAGGACTTTAGTTTGGCAGGGGAGCTACTACTTGTCTATGCATAAGTCAGGATATTACACATCCATGTTTAATACACCGATGAGAGCCCCCGGGCCTTGGTCACACATGCTGTCGGGCACCATTGGGCGAGGCCCAAACAATGCATAGACAAAATCACGTTGATCTGGATGGAATGATGCTAGTGTTTTGAAACCTTCTTTGCTTCTTCATTAACCTGAACTCTTATCTAGTCCCCAATTTTTTCCTAGCGTTCTCATATTTTAAACAGCTTCCGTCGCCCATACCAGAAACCAAGGGCACGTGCGTATGTGGGCGGCCACCAGGTTCGGCGTGGGTAGCCCCATGATCATGCATGGTTTGAAGTAACTGCCACCTCTGTCATCACTCCCTCCTTTACTGCAGCTCCACCTCCCCGACGTGGTTTAGGCACGGGACGCAGGATTGGTGCAGAAGGGCGGTCGTGGTATTAGTGCCTTGATCTGAGGAGCCGAGACACCGGATTGGCGAGACTGGGCGGCTGATGGAGTAAAGCGTCTGCCAGCAATGCAGGGCGTGGGATTGGTGGAGTGAGGCGGTTGCCCTAGGGTAGTGGAGAGCCAGCACCCATGCCTTCCCCTACAGAAGGAGGGGAGGGGCATGGGAGGCGATGCTCATCTATCTTCGTCTTCTTCATTCTTCTTGCATCTTCTACCATCATGGCGAGAGGAAGAGGTCGTGCTCGTGCTTCCGTCATGGCAGCGAGAGCTTCTCCTCGGCACCATCCCCCTGCTTCGGCTGCGGCCATGGAGACCGGCTCCAGCACGCGGAGCGGAGCCACAAGGCGAGGTCAGAGTCGACGCGGCGCTCGAGGTCGAGGAGGTCGGACTGGGGCACTAGTGGTTCCACCTCTAGCGGCCCCGCTCCCGGTGGAAGGCCATACGGAGGTGATACGTCCATTTTGCATCATGCTTTTATATCGATATTTATTGCATTATGGGCTGTCATTACATGTTATGTCACAATACTTATGCCTATTCACTCTTATTTTACAAGATTTACATGAAGAGGGAGAATGCTGGCAGCTGGAATTCTGGGCTGGAAAAGGAGCAAATATTAGAGACCTATTCTGCACAGCTCCAAATGTCCTGAAACTTCATGGAAGTTATTTTTGGAATTAGTAAAAAATACTAGCGAAAGAATCCACTAGAGGGGGCCCACACCCTGGCCACGAGGGTGGGGGCGCACCCCCTTCCTTGTTGGCGCCCTGGCAGGCCTCCGGTGCCCATATTCTGCTATATGAAGTCTTTCATCCGAGAAAAAATCATCAGCAAGCTTTCGGGAAGAAACTCCGCCGCCACGAGGCGGAACCTTGGCAGAACCAATCTAGGGCTCCGGCAGAGTTGTTCTGCCGGGGAAACATCCCTCGGGGAGGGGGAAATCATCACCATCGTCATCACCAATGATCCTCTTATCTGGAGGGGGTCAATCTCCATCAACATCTTCACCAGCACCATCTCATCTCAAACCCTAGTTCATCTCTTCTATCCAATCTTTGTATCCAAACCTCATATTGGTACCTGTGGGTTGCTAGTAGTGTTGATTACTCCTTGTAGTTGATGCTAGTTGGTTTACTTGATGGAAGATCATATGTTCAGATCCATTATGCATATGAATACCCCTCTGATTATGAACATGAATATGCTTTGTGAGTAGTTACGTTTTTTCCTGAGGACATGGGAGAAGTCTTGCTATAAGTAGTCATGTGAATTTGGTATTCGTTCGATATTTTGATGATATGTATGTTGTCATCCCTCTAGTGGTGTCATGTGAACGTTGACTACATGACACTTCACCATTGTTTTGGCCTAGAGGGAGGCATTGGGACATAATAAGTAGATGATGGGTTGCTAGAGTGGCAGAAGCTTAAACCCTAGTTTATGCGTTGCTTCGTAAGGGGCTGATTTGGATCCATATGTTTCATGCTATGGTTAGGTTTACCTTAATACTTCTGTTGTAGTTGCAGATGCTTGCAATGGGGGTTAATCATAAGTGGGATGCTTGTCCAAGTAAGGACAGTACCCAAGCACCGGTCCACCCACATATCAAATTATCAAAGTACTGAATGCGAATCATATGAACGTGATGAAAACTAGCTTGACGATAATTCCCATGTTTCCTTGGGATCGCTTTCCATCATATAAGAGTTTGTCCAGGCTTGTCCTTTGATACAAAAAGGATTGGGCCATCTTGCTACACCTTATTTACTTTTATTACTTGCTACTCGTTACAAATTACCTTATCACAAAACTATCTGTTACCGATAATTACAGTGCTTGCAGAGAATACCTTGATGAAAACCGCTTATCATTTCCTTCTGCTCCTCGTTGGGTTCGACAGTCTTACTTATCGAAAAGGCTACGATAGATCCCCTACACTTGTGGGTCATCAAGACTCTTTTCTGGCTCCGTTGCCGGGGAGTGAAGCGCCTTTGGTAGGTGGAATTTGGTAAGGAAAAATTTATATAGTGTGCTGAAATTCACTATCACTTGTTACTATGGAACATAATCCTTTGAGGGGCTTGTTCGGGGTATCTTCACCCTGACCAGTAGAGCAAAGAGTTTCTGCTCAACCTACTGAACCTACTGAAAATGTTTACTTTGAAATTCCTTTGGGTATGATAGAGAAACTGCTAGCTAATCCTTTTGCAGGAGATGGAACATTGCATCCCGATTTACACTTAATCTATGTGGATGAAGTTTGTGGATTATTTAAGCTTGCAGGTATGCCCGATGATGTTATCAAGAAGGTCTTCCCTTTATCTTTGAAGGGAGAGGCATTGACATGGTATAGGCTATGTGATGATATGGGATCATGGAACTACAAACGATTGTAATTGGAATTTCATCAGAAGTTTTATCCTATGCATCTTGTTCATCGTGATCGTAATTATATATATAATTTTTGGCCTCGCAAAGGAGAAAGCATCGCTCAAGCTTGGGGGAGGCTTAAGTCAATGTTATATTCATGCCCCAATCATGAGCTCTCAAGAGAAATGGTTATTGAAAAAAGTTTATGCTCGGCTTTCTCTCAGTAATCGCTCCATGCTCGATACTTCTTGTACTGGATCTTTTATGATGAAGACCATTGAATTCAAATGGGATTTATTGGAAAGAATTAAATGCAACTCTGAAGATTGGGACCTCGATGCAGGTAAGGAGTCAGGTATAACACCTAAGTTTGATTGTGTTAAATCTTTTATGGATACCGATGTTTTCCGTGAATTTAGCACTAAATATGGACTTGACTCTAAGATAGTAGCTTCTTTCTGTGAATCCTTTTCTACTTATGTTGATCTCCCAAAGGAGAAGTGGTTTAAATATAATCCTCCCACTTAGGTAAAAGTAGTTGCTCCTATTAAAGTTGAAGAAAAGACTATCACTTACGATGATCCTGTTGTTCCTGCTGCTTATATTGAGAAGCCACCTTTCCCTGTTAGAATAAAGGATCATGCCAAAGCTTCAACTATAGTCAACAAAAGTAATATTAGGACACACAAACCTCCTGAGCAAGTTAAAGTTGAACCTAAAATTGCTATGGTTAAAGATCTCTTGGCCGATAATATTGATGGGCATGTTATTTACTTCTACAATTGCTAGACCTGATGCTAAAAATAAACATAGACCTGTTGTAGGCATGCTTGTTATTTTTGTTAAAATAGGAGATCATTGTTATCATGGCTTATGTGATATAGGTTCTAGTTCAAGTGCAATACCTCATTCCTTATACGAAGAAATTATGCATGATATTGCACCTGCTGATATAGAAGATATCGATGTTACCATTAAACTTGCCAATAGATATACTATTTCACCGGTTGGGATTGTTAGAGATGTTGAAGTCTTGTGTGGGAAGGTTAAATATCCTGCTGACTTTCTTGTTCTTTGTTCCCCACAAGATAGCTTTTGTCCCATTATATTTGGTAGACCCTTCTTGAACACTGTTAGTGCTAGGATAGACTGCGAAAAGGATGTTGTTACTATTGGTTTGGGTGATATGTCTCATGAGTTTCATTTTGCTAAATTTAGTAGACAACCCCGTGATGAGGAATTGCCTAGTAAAGATGAAATTATTGGTCTTTCTTCTATTGTCGTGCCTCCTAGTGATCCTTTAGAACAATATTTCCTAGACCTATTCTTATATGAATGAAAGAAGGGAAATAGATGAAGCATTATGTAAATAGGGACCTATTCTGAAACACAACTTGCCTGTTGAAATCCTAGGGGATCATCCTCCACCCAAGGGTGATCCCGTTTTTGAGCTTAAACCATTGCCTGATACTCTTAAATATGCTTATCTTGATCAAAAGAAGATATATCCTGTTATTATTAGTGCTAACCTTTCAGAGCATGAAGAAGAGAAATTATTGAAAACTCTGAAGAAGCACCGTGCTGCTATTGGATATACTCTTGATGATCTTAAGGGCATTAGTCCCACTCTATGTCAACACAAAATAAATTTGGAGAAAGACGCCAAACCAGTTATTGATCACTGTCGGTGTCAAAACCGGCGGATCTCGGGTAGGGGGTCCCGAACTGTGTGTCTGGGCCGGATGGTAACAGGAGGCAAGGGAGACGAAGTTTTACCTAGGTTCGGGCCCTCTTGATGGAGGTAAAACCCTACGTCCTTCTTGATTAATATTGATGATATGGGTAGTACAAGAGTAGATCTACCACGATATCGGAGAGGCTAAACCCTAGAAGCTAGCCTATGGTATGATTGTTGTTGTGTATGATTTCCAACGGACTAAACCCCTTCGGTTATATATAGACACCAGAGAGGGTTAGGGTTACACAAAGTCAGTTACAATGGTAGGATATCTGCATATCCGTATCGCCAAGCTTGCCTTCCACGCCAAGGAAAGTCCCTTCCGGACACGGGACGAAGTCTTCAATCTTGTATATTCATAGTCCAGGAGTCCGGCTGAAGGTATAGTCCGGCCATATGGACACCCCCTAATCCAGGACTCCCTCAGTAGCCCCTAAACCATGCTTCAATGACGACGAGTCCGGCGCGCAGATTGTCTTCGGCATTGCAAGGTGGGTTCCTCCTCCAAGTACTTCATAGAAGATTTTGAACACAAAGGTAGTGTCCGGCTCTGCAAAATAAGTTTCCACATATTGCCACAGAGAGAATAATATTTACACAAATCTAATCTGCTGACGTATTCCGTAGTGTGACACACCACGGCCAAGCCTTTATCCGAGTCGTTTTATCATCGCACCTCAGCACGTCATGTGAGGCGGTTTCCTTGGCACATCTTGTTAAAGCAGAGATCGTGTCCCCTTATTCTAGGATTCTCATCAATACGGGCGTGGGTAACCCAACCGCTTCTAGGACTCCTAGATTATAGGCAAGTCCAAACGGACACGGAGAGGACGCTTGATATTCACCCTCTTTATAAAGGGACAAGGCTTTTATTTTTCCCTCCCGTGCTCAATCGAATCCTTCCCCCACATCAAGCTCAAACGCCCAAAGTTCAGGTCAGGTGCTCGGAACCTTCAGTCATGTCCGGATCTAGCCTTCAAGGCTGATGGGTGCCTTCCTCCGTCATGGAAGAAGACATCAAAAAGTTGAGGGAGGCCAGATATCTGACCGCCGAGATTTTGCATCTGCTGCCTCCCCGAGGGCAGGCCGTCCCCACCCCCGAACCCAATGAGAACGTCGTGTTAGTCTCCCACTTCCTCCGAGGTCTAGGCCTTGCTCTGGATCCTTTCGTCAGGGGTTTGATGCTTTATTACGGGCTAGACTTCCATGATCTAGCTCCGGACTCATTTCTTCATATCACGACATTTATTGTCGTGTGCGAGGCCTTGCTCCGGGTTACCCCTCACTTTGGCCTACGGCTCAAGACCTTTGAAGTAAAGCCGAAGATGATCGAGGGGCAACATGCAGCGTGTTGAGGTGCCTCAATATGCAAGATGACGGGAGCTCCATGGCCCAAAGGTTCCATCCCAGAGGTGTCTGAATTGTGGCAACAGGAGTGGCTCTACATCACGGCTCCTAGAAGTGCCAAGTGGGCGGCCACCCCTGTTTTCCACTCGGGCCCTCCACCACAACTGATGTCATGGATCCGCAGAGGTCTGGGCTGGGGTCCAGCCAAGGACATGCCTATACTACAAAGCCACATTCGAGATCTCTTCCATGGAGGTTTTAGTTTGGTTGCGGTAATACAAGTTATGCTGGTTCGTCAAGTCCAGCCTTGCAAACGCCGGCCTCTTCGCCTGTGGGAGTTCAATCCCGAGGAACCGCATGTCATTCAAAATTTTCTCGGCCTGGCGCACGAGGAGATGTACAAGTCATTCTTTGGACCTCAGGTGGAGTGTCCGGAAATCACCGAGGACGTGGGCCTGAGTAGTAACCGCGCTGCCGAACAGGTAAGGCATCTTCCGGCCGAGCTTACTATCTCTCCCTTGTTACGAAGTTATTTCTGAGAGTTCGCTTTTTGACCAGGACTGGCTAACAAAGGCGAAGTTGATTCGGTGTCCGGCCCCCTCCCTGTGGGTTTGGAAAATCTGGTATTGGAAAAGATGCTACAGACCGCACCTTGCCCGGAGCCCTTGAAGGAAGATACTGTGGAGGATAATACGGGCGGACGCGGGCCCCCAACGCTGCCCATTCTAACCAAGGGAGCGAGCGTCTCCATGAAGGAAGACGACCAGAAGAGGAAAAGGACTGCGCCCGGGGATTCAGAAGCCGAAGCTTCCAAATGGGAGAAGAAGTCTCCCACAGAGGGTCCTACCTTGGGGGGCACTGTTGCCACACAAAGTCCGCGGGGGGATCAATTCTCCCGCGAGTCGTAAGTGAACCGAAATACTTTAATAGTATAGATATGCCATCTTTTTCTTCTGAGAAAATAACCACCGCATATATCTTTGCAGTTCGGGCCTTAGCCCCTCTCAAATGAGCTCGTCTTCGGGGGATCTTCTTCCAGAGATGATGGAGAGCGAAACGCCTCCTCCAGACTCCTCCACTCCGAAAGCGGGCGACCCTGAAGTGTCGTCGCGGAGGGCCTCTCCGAGTCCTGTGAGGCTAGAAGATAATCCCAGTGACCCCCGAAGCTCCCAGTGTCCAGCTCCCGAAGAGAGCAGACAAAAGAGTCTGGCACCGTCTAGTGTGCGATCGGATGTTCTGAGGGAGTTGGTGGGGCGAGCGGCCATCTCAGATGAACACCGTGTGCTGATGAATACGGTGATGGAGAGAATCTCGTCCGCCGAAAGTGGATTGCATGAAGCTTTTCTGAATCTACTGACAGGCTTTGAGGTACGTAAAAGAATGTATGATAGTCCTGCACATGCTAGGTGTGCCCTGTGTAGATAGTAGCCCCTGAGACTCTGGTTGTCGTCGGAAACAACGACGAACAGAGGATCATATTCCCAGGTAATAACCATACTGCCTCTATGTGCAGGTGATGGAAGCTCTGGTGGCTAGCCGGACTAGCGAGTTTGCCCATTTAGAACGGCAGTTGGATGCGGCAGACGCCGACATTGAGCTTGTTAACAAAAGGCTTGACGAGGCACAGTGTAAGTGTCATCATATGGTAAACGCCACATAGCAAGAGCAGCATAATGCCAGTATCTTTAATATGTTGTGACTGCAGAACTTGCCTGAGCCAAGGAACAAGCGAGGTTGGGTAATGCGGCTGATTTGAAGGCGGCCGAAGAGTTGCGAGCTGAGAAGGCCGTGCATGGAGAGAGCCGAGACAAGATGGCCAAGATGGCCATAGAATTAAAATCCGCCGCCGACCGTTGCCGGGTTCTTGAAAAGGAAAACCAAGCGAAGGCATCGGACCTTGAGAAGGCTGCTGCGACGAGAAAAGGCCTCCGCTCTGCTATGAGGGCAAAGACGGAGGAACTGCGGGAAGCCGGGGATATTGTAGCTGGGAAATCCTTTATGTTGCGGAGGAAGTTCGGAGATCCACGGTATGCCCCTCTGGATCGGCTGTGGAGTTTGGAGGATGTGTATATGGATTTGGCGACGAGCGCTGCCGATGCGGCCAAGTACTTCCAGGGTCAGACGGACCGTGAAGTAGACCAGCTGTTTTGGAGACAATTCCATTCTCCCGAGCGTCCACTTTCATTGACTGACCAATTAGCCGAATGGGCCGAACTAAATAGGTTGTCCGGACTCTCCATAAGGTCTGTTGTGGATCAGCTATGGCCGGAAAGGTCAAAACCGAACAGCTATTTCAGCTTGGTGCAGCAGTTCCTTGACGTGGTGCCGCGCATTAATGCGATGAAGAGGTCCGCGTGCATAGAGGGCGCATGGATGGCCTTCGCCCGTGTTAAAGCATACTGGGCGGAGATGGATGCTACCACTGTTGCAGCGCGGGATTCGGCCATAGGTCGAAGGGCTGCTGAGCACTACTTTGAAGTAGTTCTTGAGGGTGCTCGTTTGATAGAGACCCAGTGCTCAAAAAATATTATGTTTGAGTGATATGTAATATCATTGTAAGCGAAATGCTTTTATAATTTTTTATAAGGCTATTTTTATTCTTTTGCCAGAAAGTAATATGATGCCTCCTGGGCGGCCGTTTATGTATACATGTGTATAACCTGAAAGATTGCAGTCGTCGGCTTTAACCCCCACGCATATAATGCGAAGGTGCTCGCAAAAACACGCATTCACACTTAACCCAAGGTCTTGGTCCTTTTAAGGAGGTGATAGCGGAGCGAGCGAGGCAACCAGACTATAATGCTTTAACACTTTCACTTAGCCATAGGAGTTTGACATTGGGGCTACTAGATAGCCCCTGGTGGCTCCACACTCTCCCGATCCCGGGGTGTGTACATGCCTGGCCGGATAATGGCCCTTCGTTAAGGCGGAGGAATTCTAACATTCCCACAGGTCATCAACTGGTTGACCAGTCTCACGCTATATCATGACAATCAGTTTTCGGCTTTCTCTACTGAGGTGCTCATCCGGATGAACCAGGGTACAATCGCAGTAGTTCTCCTGGTGCTACCTTAGCCGGTAAAGCGGAACGTAAGGCACCAAAACACAGGAGCCGGGCAAACCCAACATTTGACAAAAGACAATGATTCGGAGCTGATGCATATAGGGCCAAACTCGCGACGCCGAACACTCCCTAAGGTATTCGGTCTTTGTGGTATAGATCGGGCCTAAATAATGGCCTTTGTATGAAGCCCCTTGTGTCCAGGTACGTGCATTGTTCTGGCGTGGCCACATGCCAAGACATCAGCATCCTTCTCAACGGTGGATATGTATCAACAGGAGACAGTAAAAAAGGTTTACGCAGGGTCTTAATCTAAAAAGAATCCTTGGAGCGGGTCCCTGCTGCACGCCTGCGCATGTGTCTCCGTTGTGCCGTATCCTGGACGGGTGTGGCACGATGATCGTCTGTAAAAGAGAGGAAGTTAAGTGAAAAAGTTTTTGTGCAAAAAGATAGTTTTTTAAAGAAACCATGTATAATTCAAGATTAGAAGAAATTACCACTTGTCTGCGCGCGTTGAGCCCCTTGTATTGACAAATAGGGGTGTGACCATTTATTCGGTATAAGTAGCGGCGCCGGACTCGATTAGTTGTGTCTGAGGTCTTGATGACCTATTGGATGCTTTCGCTAGTCCGGGTGCCTTTAGTGTGCGGCTGCCAAGGCAGCCTCACTCTCTTCGGCGCGCAGAGATCGCTTGATATTTCCGTGCACTGAAATGATGCCACGTGGACTAGGCATCTTGAGTGTGAGGGAGGCGTAGTGTGGTATTGCATTAAAGCGAGCAAAAGCTTCACGTCCGAGCAATGCTTGATAGCCACTTTGAAACGGAGCGATGTGGAAGGTTAAATGCTCGCGATGGAAGTTATCGGGGGAGCCGAATATAACCTGTAGTAGGAGGGAGCCCGTACAACAAGCCCCTGGGCCTGGCGTTACTCCTTTAAAGGTAGTATTGCTATGGCGAATTTGTGTTGGGTCTAACCCCATCCCGCAGATTGTATCCTGATATATTAGGTTTAGGCTGCTGCCGCCGTCCATCAAGACTTGTGTGAAGTGATATCCGCCAATTACTGGGTCTAATACCAATGCAGCCCATCTTGCGTGTCGGATACTTGCTGAGTAATCGCGATGGTCGAAAGTGATCGGTTGAGATGACCAGTGGTAGGACTTCGCGGTGACAGGCACTTGGGTATATTTTCCTGGGATTGCCATGTTGTTTTTTCCCTTGATCACGTGTAACACGTTTACTGTTTTGACTTCTGGTGGAAATTTCTTTTGTTCCCCCGTGTCTTGCTTGGGAGGCTCGTCCTTGTCTTCACTTGGTGTATCCTCCCTCTTGTGTACGGCGTTGAGCTTGCCGGACTGCTTGAAGAACCAACATTCTCTGTGGGTATGATTAGCAGGTTTACCAGGGGTACTATGGATCTGACATACTTGGTCCAGAATTTTGTTAAGGCTGGACAGTTCATCCCTGGTGCCCTTAGGGGGCAGCTTTTGACCTGGCCGAGAGCTTTTGAATCCGACATTTACTGTCGTGCCCTTCGTGCTGTCTTCTTTATTCCGGCGTTTGTTATTGCTGTTGCGCCGTGATTTCCCATTTCCATCTCTAACTTCAGATGTACTGGGGTCACTGGTGCTACATCTGGCTAGCTAGCTGTCCTCACCCGCGCAAAAGCGGGTCATGAGGTTTGTTAATGCGGCCATCGTTCTCGGCTTATTTTGGCCGAGGTGTCTGGCGAGACATTCGTCATGGACGCTATGCTTGAAAGCTGCCAAGGCTTCGGCGTCCGGACAGTCGACAATCTGGTTCTTTTTAGTAAGAAACCTGTTCCAAAGCTTTCGGGCTGACTCTCCGGGCTGTTGAGTTATATGACTCAAATCGTCCGCATCCGGAGGTCGGACATAAGTCCCTTGAAAATTTTCCCGAAAGGCGTCTTCGAGCTCTTCCCAACTTCCAATGGAGCTTTCGGGAGGCCTTTGAGCCAGTGACGAGCTGGCCCTTTGAGCTTGAGGGGTAAGTACTTGATGGAGTGGAGATCATCTCCTCGAGCCATATGGATATGAAGGATGTAGTCCTCAATCCAGACCCCGGGGTTTGTTGTTCCGTCGTATGCCTCTATGTTTACGGGCTTGAATCCCTCTGGAAATTCATGGTCCAGCACCTCATCGGTGAAACAAAGGGGGTGTGAGGCACCCCTGTAGCTGGGTGTGCCACGTTGTTCGGATGTTTGTTGTGTTGCATTGTATGCTGGGGCGCGCTTGCGTGGTCCATAGATGGATCTTGTTGCACCGTCCTTTGGGTGCGAGCCCTCGCATGGGTCGCGTGTTGTTTTGTGAGCGGCGTTGTATGCCGCTCTGTGTTGGTAGAGGGATCGTCTATCCGACCAGGTGGCTTCTTTGATATTTGGTTGTGGGGGGTCTGAGGCCTCCTCATCGAATTCGGGTAGCAGCTTCCGCTTTGGGTAGCTCTTGGAGGGGCGATTGTCGCGTACCTTGCTGCTGTGTTGAGTATTTTACTCCATCTGATTTGGAGTGTGTCTTGCGCGGCCTTGAGCCTTTGCTTCTGGTTTTTAAGACTCCTCGCAGTGGCAACAAGCCTTTTACGTGCATTCTGCTGCTCCGGGTGCCTGTCCGGCGTTATGTCGTCTAGACCATTATCCTTGATAGAATTTGTTTGTTCGGTTTGATTATTCGGATTGTCGTTGTTTGGCAGCGGTTCGCCCTGCTCCAGCACTGGGTCTGTGTGATCGCTATTTCTGTCGAGGTGGGATTTGGGGCGGCGCTTGCATCGCCGCTTTGACTGCTTTTCAAGGGAACAAGCCTTCGGTGCGTCCTTCCGCTCCTCGTCGTCATTTTTTGGTGCGTCCACCATGTATACGTCATATGACGAGGTGGCGTTCCAGGGCCCAATAGGCGCTGGTTCTTCATCGTCTCCTTCATCGGCGTCCATACCGTCGATGTCTTCGGAGTCGAAATCGAGCATGTCGGTTAAATCGTTGACAGTGGCTACAAAGTGGGTGGTGGGTGGGCTTTGAATTTCTTCATCGTCCGTATCCCAACCTTGCTGACCGCAGTCCGGCCAGGGCTCTCCTGATAAAGAGAGAGACTTTAGTGATTTCATAATATCGCCGAAGGGCGAGTGCTGAAAAATGTCCGCGGTAGTAAACTCCATGATCGGCGCCCAATCGGATTCGATTGGCAGGGGCGCGAATGGTTCGGAGTCCGGAGAGGAGTCCGGCTCCTTGGAGTCACGAGTCTCGCGGAGTGCGGTGTTCGGCTCGATCGCCGTTGGGATCGCAGCCCCCGAGGCGGTGTCCAACCACCCGTCCTCGATCGGCGCAGTTGGCTCCGAATTAATGGTCGAAGCCGATGCGGGTGCGGCCTCCAGGGCACTATTCGGCGGCAGAGCTAGATCATGATCGTCGTGACAGTGCGGCGCGCTCGGCAGTGGCTCGAATCCGTCGAAGATCAAGTCCCCGCGGATGTCAACCGTGTAGTTTAAACTTCCAAATCTGACCTGACAGCCAGGGGCGTAGCTTTCGATCAGCTCCAGATGGCCAAGTGAATTGGCCCGCAGTGCGAAGCCGCCGAAGACGAAGATCTGTCCGGGGAGGAAGGTCTCACCCTGGACTGCATCGCTATTGATGATCATAGGAGCCATCGTGCCTGACGGCGACGACACAGAGGAACTCTTAATGAAAGCACCAATGTCGGTGTCAAAACCGGCGGATCTCGGGTAGGGGGTCCCGAACTGTGCGTCTGGGCCGGATGGTAACAGGAGGCAAGGGACACGAAGTTTTACCTAGGTTCGGGCCCTCTTGATGGAGGTAAAACCCTACGTCCTGCTTGATTAATATTGATGATATGGGCAGTACAAGAGTAGATCTACCACGAGATCGGAGAGGATAAACCCTAGAAGCTAGCCTATGGTATGATTGTTGTTGTGTATGTTGTCCTACGGAATAAAACCATCCGGTTTATACAGACACCAGAGAGGGTTAGGGTTACACAAAGTCGGTTACAATGGTAGGAGATCTGCATATCCGTATCGCCAAGCTTGCCTTCCACGCCAAGGAAAGTCCCTTCCGGACACAGGACGAAGTCTTTAATCTTGTATCTTCAGAGTCGAGGAGTCCGGCTGAAGGTATAGTCCGGCCATCCAGACACCCCCTAATCCAGGACTCCCTCAATCACCAACGACGGCTAAATCCTAAGATGAAAGAAGTGGTAAGAAAGGAAATATTAGAGCTCCTTGAAACAGGTATAATTTATCCCGTTGCTGATAGTCAGTGGGTAAGCCCTGTCCATTGTGTCCCTAAGAAGGGAGGTATTACTGTCGTTCCTAATGATAAAGATGAATTGATTCTGCAAAGAATTATTATAGGTTATAGGATGGTGATTGATTTCCGCAAATTAAATAAAGCTACTAAAAAGGATAATTACCCTTTTCCTTTCATTGATCAAATGCTAGAAAGATTATCCAAACATACACATTTTTGCTTTCTAGATGGTTACTCTGGTTTCTCTCAAATACCTGTGTCAGCTGATGATCAAGAAAAGACTACTTTTACTTGCCCTTTCGGTACCTTTTCTTATAGACGTGTGCCTTTTGGTTTATGTAATGCACCTGCTACCTTTCAAAGATGCATGATGGCTATATTCTTTGACTTTTGTGAAAAGATTTGTGAAGTTTTCATGGATGATTTCTCTTTTTATGGATCCTCCTTTGATGATTACTTTAGTAACCTTGATTGAGTTTTGCAAAGATGTTAAGAAACTAACCTTGTCTTCAACTAGGATAAGTGCCACTTTATGGTTAATGAAGGTATTGTCTTGGGGCATAAAATTTCTGAAAGAAGTATTGAAGTTGACAAAGCCAAAGTTGATGCTATTGAAAAGATGTCGTGTCCCAAGGACATCAAAGGTATAAGAAGTTTCCTTGGTCATGCCAGTTTTTATAGGAGGTTCATTACGGACTTATCAAAAATTTCCCGGCCTCTGACTAACCTATTACAAAAAGATATTCCTTTTTTCTTTGATGATGATTGTGTAGAAGAATTTGAAGTACTCAAGAAAGCCTTGATTTCGGCACCTATTGTTCAGCCACCTGATTGGAATTTACCCTTTGAAATCATGTGTGATGCTAGTGACTATGCTGTAGGTGCTGTTCTAGGACAAAGAGTTGATAAAAAATTAAATGTTATTCAATATGCTAGTAAAACTCTAGACAATGCCCGGAGAAATTATGCTACTACTGAAAAGGAATTCTTAGCAGTTGCATTTGCTTGCGATAAGTTCAGACCTTATATTGTTGATTCTAAAGTAACTATTCACACTGATCACGCTACTATTAAATATCTTATGGAAAAGAAAGATGTTAAACCTAGACTTATTAGATGGGTTCTCCTGCTACAAGAATTTGATTTGCATATTATTGATAGAAAGGGAGCTAAGAATCCCGTTACATACAACTTTTCTAGGTTAGAGAATGTTCTTGATGACCCACTACATATTCATGATAGCTTTCCTGATGAACAATCAGCAGTCATAAATGCTTCTCGCACTGCTCCATGGTTTGCTGATTATGCCAATTACATTGTTGCTAAATTTATACCACCTAGTTTCACATACCAGCAAAAGAAAAAGTTTTTCTATGATTTAAGACATTACTTCTGGGATGACCCACACCTTTATAAAGATGGAGTAGATGGTGTTATTAGACGTTGTATACGTGAGCATGAACAGGAATAGATCCTATGCAAGTGTCACTCCGAAGCTTATGGAGGACACCATGCTGGAGATAGAACTGCACATAAGGTATTGCAATCCGGTTTTTATTAGCCTACTCTCTTCAAGGATGCCCGTAAGTTTGTCTTATCTTGTAATGAATGTCAAAGAATTGGTAATATTAGTAGACGTCAAGAAATGCCTATGAATTATTCTCTCTTCATTGAACCATTTGATGTTTGGGGCTTTGATTATATGGGACCGTTTCCTTCCTCTAATGGATATAAACATATTTTAGTTGCTGTTGATTACGTTACTAAGTGGGTAGAAGCTATTCCAACTAGTAGTGTTGATCATAACACCTCTATTAAGATGCTTAAAGAAGTTATTTTTCCGAGGTTTGCAGTCCTTAGATATTTAATGACTGATGGTGGTTCACATTTTATTCATGGTGCCTTTCGTAAAATGCTTGCTAAGTATGATGTTAATCATAGAATTGCATCTCCATATCACACGTAGTCTAGTGGTCAAGTAGAATTGAGTAAAAGAGAGATCAAATTAATTTTGCAAAAGACTGTTAATAGATCTAGGAAGAATTGGTCCAAGAAACTCGATGATGCATTATGGGCTTATAGAACTTCATATAAAAATCCTATGGGCATGTCTCCGTATAAAATGGTGTATGGAAAAGCATGTCACTTACCTCTCGAATTAGAACATAAGGCATATTGGGCCATCAAAGAGCTCAATTATGATTTCAAACCTGCTGGTGAGAAGAGGTTATTTGACATTAGATCACTTGATGAATGGAGAACCCAGGCCTATGAGAATGCCAAACTGTTTAAAGAAAAAGTTAAAAGATGGCATGACAAAAGGATACAAAATTGTGAGTTTAATTTAGGTGATTATGTGTTGCTATTCAACTCTCGTTTAAGATTTTTTGCAGGGAAACTTCTCTCTAATTGGGAAGGTCCTTACATTATCGAGGAGGTCTATGATTCCGGTGCCATAAAAATCAACAACTTCGAAGGCACAAATCTGAAGGTGGTCAACGGTCAAAGAATCAAACATTATATCCCAGGTAATCCCATAAATGTTGAAACTAATATTATTGAAACCGTAACCCCGGAGGAATACGTAACAGACACTTTCTAGAACGTTTTAGGCTCCGAAAAGGAATAGGTATGTGGTACGGTAAGTAAACCGACTCAAAAACAGTTCTAATGGCAATTATTCTCCGTTTTGGAATATTTAAGAAAATAGGAAAATAAGAAGTAGTCCGGCAAGGACACGAGGCATCCACGAGGGTGGAGGGCGCGCCCTACCCCTCTTGGCGCGCCCCCTGCCTCCTGGGAACCTCGTGTGCTCTCCAGGATCCGTTTTCTTACACGATACTTCTTATGGTCGGTTAAAATTCATTACATAATCTCCCAAAGGTTTTGACCACCGTACCACGCAAATATCCTCTGTCTTTGTTTCGAGTTGTTTCTGCTGCAGATTTAGAGCAAGATGTCTTCTCAAGAGTCAGTCGGGGAGAGTCGGGTGTCTCATCCGACACCGGGGCCAAGAGCAAACAACAATGCTTCCCACTTTGGGCCATCAACTGAGGAAGAGATGGAGCCGATTTGAAAAGGATATATGCCATGGAGGAGGATGAAGAATTTACTTCTCGTTTCCGAGCGGGATTCACTATGGGGGAACTACAGAGCTCGGCTATTCCAAACTCGGTTATCCCTTCCAATGTTAGATTTCTTTCTTATGAAAATATGAAAAAGAGTGTTACTTGTTCTCCCGCAGCTATGCAACATCCATGGGTGAAAGGAGCTTTAGCCGTCACAGGCAAGCCCCGAAAAGAAATAATGGGCCTCAAGCAGCAAGTCAATAAGGTTGAAGAAGAGAATTGTATCTTGAGGGGCATCATCGCCAACAATATCACATCACCAACCCGGAAGAAAGAGACATAAACACATGGGTATGGGCACTCCCATTGGAAACTGTCAAGCTTGTGGGAGTGCCCTGGTAACGTATCACCATCACTTTTATCTTTACCATTTTTATTAATTTGATCCTTTTGATAATATCTTGATCTAGTAGAATAAAGTTTTAGTATGATCTAGTTGTGAGTTTTGCTTTATGACCTTCCTATGTAATCGAGTCCGTGAGCCATATATAATAAAGATTAGTGTTGAGTCAGGGGCTTGATTATTTTGCTATGAGCTTGAGGGAATAAAATAAAAGAGAAGAAATAAAAAGAAATAAAGAGATCATATGGATCTTATGGAGATTAATGAGCTCACATATAAAGAGTATGATGAATAAAAGTTGTTGAGAGTTGACAAACATAGTTTTGGTCATTGTTGCAATTAATAGGAAGTAATAAAGAAAGAGAGGTTTTCACATATAAATATACTATCTTGGACATCTTTTATAATTGTGAGCACTCATTAAGGTATGATATGCTAAAGAGTTGACGTTGGACAAGGAAGACAACGTAATGGGTTATGTTTTCTTACATCTGAAATAAATTATATTGTCATGGATCATCCAACATGTTGAGCTTGCCTTTCCCTCTCCTGCTAGCCAATTTCTTTGCACCAAGTAGAGATACTACTTGTGCTTCCAAATATTCCTAAACCCAGTTTTGCCACGAGAGTCCACCATATCTACCTATGGATTGAGTAAAATCCTTCAAGAAAGTTGTCATCGGTGCATGGCAATAAAAATTGCTCTCTAAACATGTATGATCTATTAATCTGGAGAAAATAAGCTTTATACGATCTTGTGATGTGGAAGAAATAAAAGCGACGGACTGCATAATAAAGGTCCATATCACAAGTGGCAATATAAAGTGACGTTCTTTTGCATTAGGATTTTGTGCATCCAACCATAAAAGCGCATGACAACCTCTGCTTCCCTCTGCGAAGGGCCTATCTTTTACTTTTATCTTCTACCTTATATAAGAGTCATGGTGATATTCACCTTTCCTTTTTACATTTTATCCTTTGGAAAGCACAATGTGTTGGAAGGATCCTGATATATATGGCTAATTGGATGTGGGTTTTCATGAACTATTATTGTTGACATTACCCTTGAGGTAAAACGTTGGGAGGCAAAACTATAAGCCCCAGTATTTCTCTGTGTCCGATTAAAACTTCATAACCATAAATATCGCATAAGTGTTAGCAATTATGAAACATTGAATGATGGTTGAGTATGTGGACTTGCTTAAAATATCTTATATTGACTCTTTCCTATGTTATGATAAATTGCAATTGCTTCAATGACTGAAATTATATTTGTTAGTTTTCAATGAAGTTTCTGATTCATACTTGAGTATGTGAATGAATTGTTACTTTATCATACGGACATGAGGGCATATGTTGCTGTTCTAAGAATGACCATGATGCCTTCTTGTCCGTATTTTATTTTATCGACACCTCTATCTCTAAACATGTGGACATATTTTTCGATATCAGCTTTCGCTTGAGGACAAGCGAGGTCTAAGCTTGGGGGAGTTGATACATCCATTTTGCATCATGCTTTTATATCGATATTTATTGCATTATGGGCTATCATTACACGTTATGTCACAATACTTATGCCTATTCTCTCTTATTTTACAAGGTTTACATGCAGAGGGAGAAAGGAGCAAATATAAGAGACCTATGCTGCAATTCTGGGCTGGAAAAGGAGCAAATATAAGAGACCTATTCTGCACACCTCCAAAAGTCATGAAACTTCATGGAAGTTATTTTTGGAATTAATAAAAAATACTGGCGAAAGAATCCACCAGAGGGGGCCCACACCCTGGCCATGAGGGTGGGGGCGCACCCTACCCCCCTTGGCGCACCCCCTGCCTTGTGGGCCCCATGGTAGGCCTCCGGTGCCCATCTTCTGCTATATGAAGTCTGTCGTCCGAGAAAAAATCATAAGCAAGATTTTGGGAAGAAACTCCGCTGCCACGAGGTGGAATGTCACACCCTCGATGCGACTATAGCTCCCACGTGTCGAGGCACGACTTAGAGACATAATCGCATTGAAGGCATATGTCGCAAGTTAGGCAATCTTCACAACATCCCATGTAATATGAATAATAAGGGGGAGAACATAGTTGGCTTACACTCACCACGTCATTCAAGTACATAAATAACATTACATCATCCAAACACTCATGGCCCGACTACGGCGCCAAAATAAAAGAGAACCCAACATGCGACAAGGCCCCGAATCAAACCCCAACTAGGCACCACTACTGATCATCAGGAAAAGACACGTAGTAACGCTGAGAGTCTTCGTCGAACTCCCACTTGAGCTCGTACTCGTCACCTGGAGCGGAATCACCTGGACCTGCATCTGGAGTTATAGTATCTGTGAGCCACAGGGACTCAGCAATCTCGCACCCTCGCGATCAAGACTATTTAAGCTTATAGGAAGGGTAAGGCAATATATGTGGAGCTGCAGCAAGCGACTAGCATATATGGTGGCTATCTTATTCGCAAAAGAGAGCGAGAAGAGGAGGCAAAGCACGAGCGAGAAACTAGAGAACAACCTCCGCAAACATTACTCCAACACCGTGTCCGCTTCCCGGACTCCGCCGAGAAGAGGCCATCACGGTAACACACTCAGTTGATTCATTTTAATTAATTTAGGTTCACGTTATCTAGAAACGGACATTAACAAATTCCCATCTGCCCATAACCGCGGGCACGGCTTTCGAAAGTTCAATCCCTGCAGGGGAGTCCCAACTTAGCCCATGACAAGCTCTCACAGTCAACGAAGGAATAGACCTCCACCCGAGACATTCTGATCAGGCTCGGCATCTCGGTACAACAAGACAACTCCGACAATGGTAAAACAAGTCCAGCAACACCACCCGCTGTGCCGACAAATCCCGATAGGAGCTGCACATATCTCGTTCTCAGGACACACCGGATAAGCTAAGCGTACGGGAGCCAACGTAACCCAAGTTGCCGAGGGACGGCCCCGCACGGTGCTCTAGGTTGGACCAACACTCAGAGGAGCACTGGCCCGGGGGGGGGGGTAAAATAAGATGACCCTTGAGTCCGCGAAACCCAAGGGAAAAAGGGGCTAGGTGGCAAATGGTAAAACCAAGGTTGGGCATTGCTGGAGGAGTTTTATTCATGGCGGACAGTCAAGGGGTTCCCATTATAACCCAACCGCGTAAGGAACGCAAAATCCGGGAACATAACACCGATATGACGGAAAACTAGGGCGGCAAGAGTGGAACAAAACACTAGGCGAGAGGTCGAGACTTCCACCCTTTACCAAGTATATAGATGCGTTAAGATAACATGGCAATATAATAATATCCCAACAAGTAAATAAAAGATGTTCCAAACAGGAACGGCCTCCAATCTTCACCTGCAACTAGCAACGCTATAAGAGGGGCTGAGCAAAGCGGTAACATAGCCAATCAACGGTTTGCTAGGACATGGTGGGTTAGAGGTTCAACATGGCAATTGGGAGGCTGACAAGCAAAAGGTAGGCATCGTAGCATTGGCATAGCAAAGAGCGAGCAAACTAGCATAGCAAAGATAGTAGTGATTTCGAGGGTATGATCATCTTGCCTGCACAGTTGTCAGAGTTGACTGGATCCTCAAGAGCAAACTCAACGGGCTCCTCGTTAGCGAACTCGTCTCCCGGATCTACCCAAACAAGACAAACAAGCAACAAGGATACAATCAACCACGTGCAAGACCAAGCAATATGATGAAATGATGATATGCTATGCGGGATGCAATGCGGGATGAAAAATGCAAGATATGACAGTAAATGCATGAACCTGGCCTCAACTTGGAATTCCAAGGGCGCCACTGGAAAGATGAGATGAAATCGATTGAAAACGATATAAAGAACGCCGGAATCGGAGTTACGGTTTGGAAATGGCAAGCATTTCAAAAATGACACCGGTCTGCGATTTACAGCAAGGTGGCATCTAAATGCAATGAGATGAACATGCTACAGCACCCAAACATGACAACAAAATACATGGCAGGGATGTACACAAGATGCTTAACAAAAGTCTAGCACTGAGCCACGGCCAATTCATCCATTATGAGGTTCAAACAAGCATGGCAAAAACGCAAATGCAAAACAGATTCCAGACTTAGTGAAATTAACACTTGTCTGAAATTTCAGATCACGAAGCCCTCTTCGGAGTAGCAAAACAACATGAAACATGACCTGATTAAGACAAGTAAGAACATGTCATATAGCTACTCAACAAGCTTAACAATATACCCAAAGTGACCTGGGGCCAAACGGGTTCACAAAATATACTAACGGGCACACGAACATAGCTAAAACACAATCAGTTTTCAGACTTAGTGAAAACTGAGACATGCTGAAATATAACTCACGAAGGCACGTAAACGAGCTCGATGCACTCACCACGGTGCAAGTCATGGCAAGGAAAGCATACATCCATTAAGAAGGCATAAAATGCAAGCTAGACATGGGAAGAACAATGACATAGCATGCACGGATCAACTACAATAACATCGGCAAAATCGCAAACAAGTTGACGATCTGCCCAGATTCACAACAAAGCAAAAGTAGAGCTCGATTGACTCAAGCTAGGGTGCTCCATAATTGCAAACAAAGACATGGATGGATAGAGAATAACAAGATTAACAAAACTCCTTTACTGATCATCCTCAAAAGAGGCACGGATCACTAGGAAATAGCATGAACATATGGCATCATGAACTAAATAATCCCAGACTTAGTGAAAACTACTAAGTCCCTGAAAACTGATTTACCGGGTGCCTCACTTTGGAAGCTTGCACAAGTCACCACACACATCCTAAAAGTGCAGGGGTTGCACCTATGGAAAGAAGACAAAATCATTAACAAAACATATGAAGAACTCACAGGCATATCATGCACACAACAATCATGGCAAAAATGACAAAAGTCTAAGATGAACTAGCAGATCTGACAATTAACTCACGAAGCCTCCTTCTAACAGCATTTCGGGCATCAAGATGAACACAAATGAAAATGATGTAATGGAATGAAATGACGTACTCGTCGAGGTGAACAATTTGATATACTATAAGTCCAAAACGGAGCTACGGATGCGGAGATACGGCTGGTCAAAGTATGCATAAAAATTAGGGTTAAAGAGACGAAAGTCAACCGAAAAAAAGATCTCAGATCTGCACGCTTTACGAGGTTCGCCGGGGTCCCTGTTCACCGGAGTCGAAGCGCTCGCCAGAGATGCGAGGAAGAGGCGGCCGGCAGCGGTGGTCGTGGCCGGAGCGGTGGGGCGGCCGGAGGCGGGCGGCGGAGCG
>NC_041386.1:233294935-233304364 GCF_002162155.2 Triticum dicoccoides | reverse complement strand
AGGCCCGCGCGGGAGAGGCGGCGGGGCAGACCAGGTGGCGGCACGCGGCTGGTGGAGGGCGGCGGTCGGCTGACGTGGCGAAGCCCGATTGGCCCGAGCGAGGTGGCAGCGGCGGCTGGACATGTCCGGCGCGGCGTGGACGCGTCTGGCGGCCGAGAGGAGGAGTTTTAGGGTTTCATCCGCGAATTGGAATGGGGGGGGGGGTATATATAGGCATAAGTGGAGCTAGGAGAGTCCAAATGAGGTGCGGTTTTCGGCCACGCGATCGTGATCGAACGCTCTAGGACATGGAGTAGAGTTTGGTGGGTTTTGGGCCAAATTGGAGGGGTGTTGGGCTGCAACACACACGAGGCCTTTTCGGTCCCTCGGTTAACCGTTGGAGTACCAAACAAAGTCCAAATGGTACGAAACTTGACAGGCGGTCTACCGGTAGTAAACCAAGGCCGCTTGGAAAGTCTCGGTCCAATCCGGAAATGTTTAATCCCCACACACGAAAGAAAGCTAGAAATGACCACCGGAGGAGACCGAAGCACCGGAATGCAAAACGGACAACGGGGAAAATGCTCGAATGCATGAGATGAACACGTATGCAAATGCAATGCACATGATGACATGATATGAGATGCATGACAATGAAAACAACACACGGAGACAAAGACCCGAACCCGAGGAAATAAATATAACTTAACGCCGGAAACGGCAAGAGTTGGAGTACAAATAGGGAAAGTTACATCCGGGGTGTTACAACACTCCACCACTACGAAAAGATCTCGTCCCGAGATCTAGGACTGAAAGAACGCCGGGTACTCAGAACGGAGGTGATCCTCGCGTTCCTAGGTAGCTTCACGGTTAGAATGGTGTGACCACTTGACTTTGAGAAATTTGATTGCCTTGTTGCGAGTCTTGCGTTCAGTCTCTTCAAGAATAGCAACTGGGTGCTCACGGTAGGAGAGATCTTCTTGGAGCTCAATGTCCTCGAAGTTGATGGTGCGGTCAGGAGTCTTGAAGCACTTTCGAAGCTGAGAGACGTGGAACACATCATGAACATTTGCAAAGGTTGAAGGAAGCTCGAGTTGATAGGCGAGGTCGCCTCTCTTGCTGACAATCTTGGAAGGTCCCACGTATCTAGGGGCAAGCTTCCCTTTGATACCGAAGCGACGATTACCTTTCATAGGAGAGACACGGAGGTAAACATGATCTCCGATCTCGAAGGCCAAATCACGGTGCTTACTATCATAGTAGCTCTTCTGGCGGGATTGGGCTGCTTTGAGGTTATCACGAATGACTTTGCACATTTCTTCTGCTTCTGTGATTAAGTCATTACCCAGTAGCTGACGTTCACCGGTTTCAGACCAGTTGAGAGGGGTACGGCACTTCCTGCTATACAGAATTTCAAAAGGGGCCTTGCCCGAACTTGCTTGAAAACTGTTGTTGTATGAGAATTCTGCATAAGGAAGACAATCCTCCCATTTCATGCCGAAGGAGATCACACAAGCCCTGAGCATATCTTCAAGAATATGGTTGACACGCTCTACTTGATCGCTTGTTTGAGGATGGAAAGCAGTGCTAAAGAGGATGCTGGTGCCCATGGCCTTCTGAAAAGAATCCCAAAACTTCGAGGTGAAGATGCTGCCACGGTCTAAAGAGATCATTTGAGGAATACTGTGCAAAGAGACAATGCGAGAGGTATAGAGTTCCGCCAATTGAGCTGCAGTGATCGACTCTTTGATAGGCAGAAAGTGAGCCACTTTGGTGAGCTTGTCGATGACAACAAATATAGCATCATTGCCACGCTTGGACTTTGGAAACCCAGTCACGAAGTCCGTTTCAATGTGGTCAAACTTCCATTCTGGAATGGCAAGAGGTTGGAGGAGACCAGCTGGCCTTTGGTGTTCTGCCTTCACTCTTCTGCAGACATCACATTCATTCACGAATTGAGCGATCTCGCGCTTCATTCGAGTCCACCAATAAGCTTGCTTAAGGTCCTGATACATCTTCGTGCTCCCAGGGTGGATGGAGAGGAGAGAATTGTGAGCCCCGTTCATGATCACTTTATGAAGTTCACCTTTGGGCACAACAATACGATCCTCGAAGAAGAGAGTGTCCTTGTCATCAAGGCGGTAGCACTTGTACTTGGATTGGCTCTTGGCACTCCCAATCTTCACCTTTTTCACCATAGCATCAAGAAGCTGGGCTTGGCGAATCTGGTCTTCTAAGGTAGGAGAGACTTGAAGGTTGGCGAGGAAACCTTGAGGAACAACTTGCAGATTAAGTTTGCGGAAAGTTTCACAAAGCTTGGGTTGATAAGGCTTGAGAATCAGACTATTGTAGTAAGCCTTCCTACTCAAAGCGTCAGCAATCACATTGGCCTTGCCTGCAGTATACTCAATACTCGGATTATACTCTTGAATCATTTCGACCCATCGAGTTTGCCTTAGGTTGAGATTAGGCTGAGTGAAGATGTACTTGAGACTCTTGTGATCAGTGAAAATGTCCACTTTTCTTCCCAATAGAAGATGTCTCCAAGTCAAAAGAGCGTGCACAACTGCCGCCAACTCGAGATCATGAGTGGGGTAGTTCTTCTCATTAGGCTTCAACTGGCGAGATGTATAAGCAACAACTTTCTTCTCTTGCATCAATACTGCACCAAGACCTTGGAGAGAGGCATCACAAAAGACCTCCTACGGCTTGGATTCATCAGGCGGAGTTAGAACTGGAGCAGTGATTAACTTCTCTTTCAAAGTGTTGAAAGCAATATCACACTCCGGAGACCAAACGTACTTGACGTGCTTCTGAAGAAGATTAGAGAGAGGCTTCGCAATCTTAGAAAAGTTTTCAACGAATCTTCGGCAATAGCTTGCGAGACCGAGAAAACTGTGGAGTTGCTTCACATTCTGATGAGGTTCCCAATTCACAATTGCGGACACCTTCTCGGGATTCACGGAAATGCCCTTGGCAGAGATGATATGACCAAGATAAAGAACCTCATCGAGCCAAAATTCACACTTGGAGAACTTGGCGTAGAACTGATGTTCCCTGAGCTTATCAAGAACCAAACGCAAGTGCTTGGCATGATCTTCCTTGTTCTTGGAGAAAACCAGGATGTCGTCGAGATAGACTAAAACGAAGTCATTGGTGTAGGCGTTGAAGATGAAGTTCATCATGCGAGAGAACGTCGGAGGAGCGTTGGCGAGGCCAAAAGACATGATAGTGTATTCATATGAACCAAAGCTTGTTCTGAATGCTGTCTTGGGAATATCTTCTTCACGAATGCGAATCTAGTGATAACCCATACGGAGATCAAGCTTGTTGAATACTTGAGCACCTTTGAGTTGTTCGAACAGCTCATTGATGTTGGGAAGTGGGTATTTGTTCTTGATGGTCTTCTTGTTCACTGGACGGTAATCAACACAAAGTCGGTCCGTTCCATCCTTCTTCTTCACAAAAAGAACACCACAACCCCACGGAGAAGAACTAGGCCGGATGAGACCCATTCTTTCTTTCTCATCGAGTTGCTTCTTCAGCTCCTTCAACTCTTCAGGTCCGAGCTTGTAAGGACGTTTGCACACAGGTTCCGTGCCAGGCTCAAGTTCAATAATGAATTCAACTGGCCGGTGCGGAGGCATTTCTGGGAGCTCTTCTGGAAAGACGTCTTGATATTCGCAAACGACTGGAATTTGAGAGATGGCATCCAATTCACCCTTCTCATTGAGAGACAACAGACAGATGGAATTATCCCGAGCGGCAAAGACAATTACATCCTCATTCGAATGAGTCAATTGAATCTGCCTGGCTGCACAATCAAGCCGAGCCTTGTGCTTAGAAAGCCAATCCACCCCGAGAATAAGATCAATATCCGAGTCACCAAGAACATTTGGAGAGGACAAGAACTTATAGTCACCCAAAGTGATAGTAACATCCGGAACGCATACTCGAGATGTCATTTGACGGGCCGGAGAGACGATAGCCAACGGCTTCGGCAACACTTGAGTAACAAAATCATGCTTAGATGCAAAAGGTCTCGACATGAAACAATGCGATGCACCAGTGTCAAAAATAACTTTTGCAGGAATATCATTAACAGGAAGGTTACCCATGATCACATCTGACGAGTCCTCTGCCTGAGCTGCATTCATCAAATTCACCTTGGCATGCTTGGGGTTATGCTTGACCACAGCTGTACTTGCCGATCTGACAGGAGGAGGAGGAGGAAGACGCCTCTGGTTGAAACACTTGTTGGCATAGTGACCCTTCTGTTGGCACTTGTTGCACGTGACCTCTGAAAGCGGACGGTGAAACGGAGCACTCGATCTTGGAGGTTGAGACGAAGGCTTGTTCTGAAAGCCAGGGTTGGGTGGGTGGGAAGAACCACTGCCACCTTTGCTCTTCCGCTGAAACGGCTGACGGAACAGAGGAGGAGGAAGCCAAAACTTCTGCTGCTTGGCTACTTGAGTAGAGGAAGAAGGAGTAACATCTCTGAATCGCTTCCTGGAAGCATCACGCCTCAACTGAGCAGCCTCTTGCTTCAGTGCCATGTTGTAGAACTCATCGTACCTCAAGGGCTCAAAGAGAACAAGAGTGAGCTGAATATCTTCCCTGAGACCACCCCTGAACTGATATATCATGCTCTTCTCATCAGGCACGTCCTGCTTGGCAAAGCGGGCAAGCTTTTGGAACAACTTGTTGTAGTCATAGACAGACAAAGAGCCTTGCTTCAGATTGCGGAATTCCTCACGCTTGCTTTCAACCACGCTCTGCGGAATATGATGAGCTCGGAAATCTCGACGGAAATCATCCCAAGTGATAACACGTCCACCTCTGGAATCCTCGTACTGCTGGAACCATTCTGCAGCTTGAACTTTGAGTTGGAAGGAAGCGAACTTGACAAAGTCCTCAGGCCTGACATTGCTTCACTCGAAATGCTTACACAGATCCACAAGCCAATCGTTAGCATCGGTTGCCTCAACACAATTGCTGAAAGTCTTTGGCCCGTTAGCAAGAAACTGGTTGAGTGTAGCAAAGTGACTCTGATTGCTGCCTTGATTCCCTTGACTGCCTTGATTGCGCCCTTGGAGAATTTGCATGATCAGCTATGTGTTTGCATTGGTTGCGGCCATCACAGCTTGCCATGCCTCTGGAGGAGGTGGAGGCGGTGGCGGATCTTGATTCTGGTTCTGACTGGTGCTCTTAGCGGGAGCCATCTTGAAGAGGTTGACCACCATTAGCACAAGATAGATAAATATTGAAGCTGAATCCAACGGAATGAAAATTGCAACATATAGTCTTCACATCCAAACAAAATGAACGAATACATTCCTCTTCAAATGGTCACATATCCATAAATTGAGAAGCCATGTAGAATTAAGGTAGAGAAATAAATCAACAAGGTACGGATCAAGAACGAATAATCGGTAAGAAATCCCAATCTCAAACCAATATCCGTGGAAGAAGAACTAGAGCTACTAGAATTCCCACCTATGAAACTCCCGAACCTTTCCAGTTATGCAATCAGGTGTTGGGGATACAGGGGAAGCATAATATCTCACCCAAACTTGCAAATCCTACATCCAGCTGTATCCATCCTTCAACACATAACCAAGAAAACTTCGGAAACCATCTACCTCAACCTTCGAAAAGCATCCGTTATACAAGTTATGGTGATACTCCCGAACTCCCGCCCCAGTACTGGGTGGCGTTGAGGTTATCTCACCAACGAACTGCATAAAAGAGATTTTCGATGTCGGCGAACATATCTCAAGTATTCCAGAATTGCAACGATAAAATTATGATGACAACATCTCAGAGCTCAACTCCCCGGGACACTTCCACTAAACCACTGACAGGAGGCACCAAGACAATGTTCTCATCATAAGCCATCGGAACGATTCCAAGATACTTGCGTGATCCTAAAAAAAATCTTAGTGAAATTTGAGAAGAGAAGAGTCAAAACTCTATGTCAGGATGCCTTACCAGAGCGATGAGGAGACTGGGAAGTAAAAAGAATTCCTAAACTCTCCGATATATAATTCCTAAATGACTCAAAACATTTTTCTAGACACAACTCGGCTGCTAAAACGATCAAGCAATGGGGCTCCTAAGGTCGGGGAAGGCTCTGATTACCAACTTGTAACGCCCTCAATGCGGCTATAGCTCCCACGTGTCGAGGCACGACTTAGAGGCATAACCGCATTGAAAGCAATGTCGCAAGTCAGGCAATCATTACAACATCCCATGTAATATATAATAAAAGGGGGAGATACATAGTTGGCTTACACACGCCACGTCACAGCAAAGTACATAAATAACATCCATCATACAAACACTCATGGCCTGACTACGGCGCCAAAATAGAAGAAAACCCAACATGCGACAAGGCCCTGAATCAAACCCCAACTAGGCACAACTACTGATCATCAGGAAAAGACACGTAGTAACGCTGAGAGTCCTCGTCGAACTCCCACTTGAGCTCGTACTCGTCACCTGGAGTGGAATCACCTGGACCTGCATCTGGAGTTATAGTATATGTGAGCCACAGGGACTCAGAAATCTCGCACCCTCGCGATCAAGACTATTTAAGCTTATAGGAAGGGGTAAGGCAAGTATATGTGGAGCTGCAGCAAGCGACTAGCATATGTGGTGGCTAACTTATACGCAGAAGAGAGCGAGAAGAGGAGGCAAAGCGCGAGCGAGAATCTAGAAGGACAACCTGCGCAAGCATTACTCCAACACCGTGTCCACTTCCCGGACTCCCCCGTGAAGAGGCCATCACGGTAACACACTTAGTTGATTCATTTTAATTAGTTAAGGTTCAAGTTATCTACAACCGGACATTAACAAATTCCCATCTGCCCATAACCGCGGGCACGGCTTTCGAAAGTTCAATCCCTGCTGGGGAGTCCCAACTTAGCCCATGACAAGCTCTCACGGTCAACGAAGGAATAGACCTCCTCCCAAGACGTTCCGATCAGACTCGGTATCTCGGTAACTCAAGACACTTTGACAGGTTAAAACAAGACCAGCAACACCGCCCGAATGTGCCAACAAATCCCGATAGGAGCTGCACATATCTCTTTCTCAGGGCACACTCAGATAAGCAATCCATACAACTAAAACCAGCCCTCGAGTTTCCCTGATGTGGCGCTGCAAGGGGCTCTAGTTTGGGCCAACACTCAGAGGAGCACTGGCCCGGGGGGGGGGGGTAAAATAAGATGACCCTTGAGTCTGCAGAACCCAAGGGAAAGAAAAGGGCTAGGTGGAAAATGATAAGACCAATGTTGGGCATTGCTGGAAAAGCTTTAATCAAGGCGAAATGTCAAGGGGTTCCCATTATAACCCAACCGCGTAAGGAAGACAAAAATCCAGGAACATAACACCGATATGACGGAAACTAGGGCGGCAAGAGTGGAACAAAACACCAGGCGAGAGGCCGAGCCTTCCACCCTTTACCAAGTATATAGATGCATTAAGATAACATAGCAATATAATGATATCCCAACAAGTATATAAATGATGTTCCAATAAGGAACGGCCTCCAAACTTCACCTGCAACTAGCAACACTATAAGAGGGGCTGAGCAAAGCGGTAACATAGCCAATCAACGGTTTGCTAGGACAATGGTGGGTTAGAGGTTCAACATGGCAATTGGGAGGCTGACAAGCAAAAGGTAGGCATCATAGCATTGGCATAGCAAGAGCGAGCAAACTAGCATAGCAAAGATAGTAGTGATTTCGAGGGTATGATCATCTTGCTTGCACAGTTGTCAGAGTTGACTGGATCCTCACAAGCAAACTCAACGGGCTCCTCGGTAGAGAACTCGTCTCCCAGATCTACCCAACAAGACAAACAAGCAACAAGGATACAATCAACCACGTGCAAGACCAAGCAATACGATGCAATGATGATATGCTATGCGGGATGTGATGCGGGATGCCAAATGCAAGATATGACAGGAAATGCATGAACCTGGCCTCAACTTGTAATTCCAAGGGTTCCACTGGAAAGATGAGATGAAATCGCTTGAAAACGATATAAAGAACGCCTGAGTCGGAGTTACGGTTTGGAAATGGCAAGCGTTTTAAGAATGACACCAGTCTGCGATTTACAGCAAGTAGGCATCTAAATGCAACGAAATGAACATGCTACCACCACCAAACATGACAACAAAATACATGGCAGGGATGCACACAAGATGCTTAACAAAATACTAGCACTGAGCCACGGCCAATTCATCCATTATGAGGTTCAAACAAGCATGGCAAAAACGCAAATGCAAAACAGATTCCAGACTTAGTGAAATTAACACTAGTCTGAAATTTCAGATCAAGAAGCCCTCTTCGGAGCAGCAAAACAACATGATAAAAGACCTGACTAAGACAAGTAAGAACATAGCATGGAGCTACTCAACAAGATTAACAAAAGATCCAAAGTGACCTGGGGCCAAAAGGGTTCACAAAATATACTAACGGGCACACGAACATAGCTAAAACACAATCAGTTTTCAGACTTAGTGAAAACTGGGACATGCTGAAATATAACTCACGAAGGCATGTAAATGAGCTCGATGCACTCACCACGGTGCAAGTCATGGAAAGGCAAGCATACATCCATTAAGAAGGCACAAAATGCTAGCTAGACATGGCAAGAACAATGGCATAGCATGCACAGATCAACTACAACAACGCCGGCAAAATCGCAAACGAGTTGACGATCTGCCCAGATTCACCATGAAGCAAAAGTAGAGCTCGATGGCTCAAGCTAGTGTGCTCCATAATTGCAAAAAAAAGACATGGATGGATAGATCATAACATGATTAACAAAACTCCTTTACTTATCATCCTCAAAAGAGGCACGGATCACTAGGAAACAAGCTGAACATATGGCATCATGAACTAAATAATCCCAGACTTAGTGAAAACGACTATGTCCCTGAAAACAGATTTACCGGGTGCCTCACTTTGCAAGCTTGCACAAGTCACCACACACATCCTAAAAATGAATGGGCTGCACCTATGTAAAGAAGACAAAATCCTTAACAAAACATATGAAGGACTCACACGCATAGCATGCACACAATAATCATGGCAAAAATGACAAAAGTCTAAGATGAACTAGCAGATCTGACAATTAACTCACGAAGCCTCCTTCTAACAGCATTTTGGGCATCAAGATGAGCTCAAATGAAAATGATGCAATGGGATGAAATGATGTACCCGTCGAGGCGAACAGTTTGATATACTATATGCATGAAGCGGAGCTACGGATGCAAAGTTACGGGGCCTCGAACAGGAGCATATGAAGTGAAAATTCCTGGGACTTAGCAAAAAAACAACCTCTCGGATTAGATCTAGGGTTTCGCACGGAAACCGAGGCGCGACCGGCACTGTTCACCGGCGGTCCGACGCTCGCCGGCGGGCTGGCATGGAGGAGGCG
>NC_041386.1:233228687-233294213 GCF_002162155.2 Triticum dicoccoides | reverse complement strand
GGAGGCGCGGCCGGCGAGCTCGTCCGGCGAGGCGAGCTGCGGCGGACGGGCGGCGGTGGCTCGCGTGTGAGAGGAGGCGGGCGACCCCGGGCGGCGGCGGGTGGCGATGGGCTCGCGGGGGCCCCTCCTGGGCCTCCCGGGCCGGTGGCGGCGGCGGAGCTGGGGTGCCACGTGGCGATGCCCTGTTGGGCGCGGGCGGCGGCGGACGCTGTCCGGCGGGAGGCGGACACGTCCGTCGGTGCGGGGATCTTTCTTTAGGGTTTCGAGAGGGGGAGAGTGATCCGAAAACGGGGGGGCTATTTATAGGCATAAGTGGAGCTAGGAGAGTCCAAATGAGGTGCGGTTTTCGGCGACGCGATCGTGATCGAACGCTCTAGGACATGGAGCAGAGTTTGGTGGGTTTTGGGCCAAATTGGAGGGGTGTTGGGCTGCAACACACACGAGGCCTTTTTGATCCCTCGGTTAACCGTTGGAGTACCAAACGAAGTCCAAATGGTACGAAACTTGACAGGCGGTCTACCGGTAGTAAACCAATGCCGCTTGGCAAGTCTTGGTCCAATCCGGAAATGTTTAATCCCCACACATGAAAGAAAGCTAGAAATGACCACCGGAGGAGAATGAAGGGCCGGAATGCAAAACGGACAACGGGGAAAATGCTCGAATGCATGAGATGAACATGTATGCAAATGCAATGCACATGATGACATGATATGAGATGCATGACAAAGAAAACAACACACGGATACAAAGACCCGAACCCGAGGAAATAAATATAACTTAACGCCGGAAACGGCAAGAGTTGGAGTACAAATAGGGAAAGTTACATCCGGGGTGTTACACTCAACTTGACCGCTTGTTTGAGGATGGAAAGCTGTGCTGAAGCGGATGTTAGTGCCCATGGCCTTCTGAAAAGAATCCCAAAACTTCGAGGTAAAGATGCTGCCACGGTCTGAAGATATCACTTGTGGAATACCGTGCAGAGAGACAATGCGAGAGGTATAGAGTTCCGCCAATTGAGCTACAGTGATCGACTCTTTGATAGGCAGAAAGTGAGCCACTTTGGTGAGCTTGTCGATGACAATGAATATAGCATCATTGCCACGCTTGGACTTTGGAAACCCAGTCACGAAGTCCATCTCAATGTAGTCAAACTTCCATTCTGGAATGGCAAGAGGTTGGAGGAGACCAGCTGTCCTTTGGTGTTCTGCCTTCACTCTTCTGCAGACATCACATTCATTCACGAATTGAGCGATCTCGCGCTTCATTCGAGTCCACCAGTAAGCTTGCTTAAGGTCCTGATACATCTTCGTGCTCCCAGGGTGGATGGAGAGGAGAGAATTGTGAGCCTCGTTCATGATCACTTTACGAAGTTCACCTTTGGGCACAACAATACGATCCTTGAAGAAAAGAGTGTCTTTGTCATCAAGGCGGTAGCACTTGTACTTGGACTGACTCTTGGCAATCCCAATCTTCACCTTTTTCACCATAGCATCAAGAAGCTGGGCTTGCCGAATCTGGTCTTCTAAGGTAGGAGAGACTTGAAGGTTGACGAGGAAACATTGAGGAACAACTTGCAGATTAAGCTTGCGGAAAGCTTCACAAAGCTCGGGTTGATAAGGCTTGAGAATCAGACTATTGCAATACGCTTTCCTGCTCAAAGCATCCGCGATCACATTAGCCTTTCCCGGAGTATACTCAATACTAGGATTATACTCTTGAATCATTTCGACCCATCGAGTTTGCCTGAGGTTGAGATTAGGCTGAGTGAAGATGTACTTGAGACTCTTGTGATCAGTGAAAATGTCCACTTTTCTTCCCAATAGAAGATGTCTCCAAGTCAAAAGAGCGTGCACAACTGCCGCCAACTCGAGATCATGAGTGGGGTAGTTCTTCTCATTAGGCTTCAACTGGCGAGATGTATAAGCAACAACTTTCTTCTCTTGCATCAATACTGCGCCAAGACCTTGGAGAGAGGCATCACAAAAGACCTCGTACGGCTTGGATTCATCAGGTGGAGTCAGAACTGGAGCAGTGATCAATTTCTCTTTCAAAGTTTTGAAAGCAATATCACACTCCGGAGACCAAACGTACTTGACGTGCTTCTGAAGAAGATTTGAGAGAGGCTTCGCGATCTTGGAAAAGTTTTCAACGAATCTTCGGCAATAGCTTGCGAGACCGAGAAAACTGCGGAGTTGCTTCACGTTCTGAGGAGGTTCCCAATTCACAATTGCGGACACCTTCTCAGGATTCACGGCAATGCCCTTGGCAGAGATGATATGACCAAGATAAAGAACCTCATCGAGCCAAAATTCGCACTTGGAGAACTTGGCGTAGAACTGATGTTCCCTGAGCTTATCAAGAACCAAACGCAAGTGCTTGGCATGATCTTCCTTGTTCTTCGAGAAAACCAGAATGTTGTCGAGATAGACCAAAACGAAGTCATTGGTGTAGACGTTGAAGATGAAGTTTATCATGCGAGAGAACGTCGGAGGAGCGTTGGCGAGGCCTAAAGACATGACAGTTTATTCGTATGAACCAAAGCTTGTTCTGAATGTTGTCTTGGGAATATCTTCTTCACGAATGCGAATCTGGTGATAACCCATACGGAGATCAAGCTTGGAGAATACTTGGGCACCTTTGAGTTGTTCGAACAGCTCATTGATGTTGGGAAGATGGTATTTGTTCTTGATGGTCTTCTTGTTCACTGGACGGTAATCAACACAAAGTCGGTCCGTTCCATCCTTCTTCTTCACAAAAAGAACACCACAACCCCACGGAGAAGAACTAGGCCGGATAAGACCCATTCTTTCTTGCTCATCGAGTTGCTTCTTCAGCTCTTTCAACTCTTCAGGTCCGAGCTTGTAAGGACGCTTGCACACAGGTTCCGTGCCAGGCTCAAGTTCAATAACGAATTCAGCTGGCCGGTGCAGAGGCATCCCTGGGAGCTCTTCTGGAAAGACGTCTTGATATTCGCAAACGACTGGAATTTGCGAAATGGCTTCCAATTCACCCTTCTCATTGAGAGAAAACAGACGAATGGTATCATCACGAGCGGCAAAGACAATTACATCCTCAGACGAATGAGTCAATTGAATCTGCTTGGCTGCACAATCAAGCTGAGCCTTGTGCTTAGAAAGCCAATCCATCCCGAGAATAAGATCAATATCCGAGTTACCAAGAACCATTGGAGAAGCCAGAAACTTGAAATCACCCATCATGATAGAAACATCTAGAACTATTGAAGTAGCCCTCATAGACTTAGCCGGAGAAACCACTCCCATAGGTTTACCCAACATTTGTGAAACGAAGTCATGCTTGGAAACAAATGATCTTGACATGAAACAATGCGATGCACTAGTGTCAAAAAGAACTTTTGCTGGAAAAGAGTTAACTTGAAAGTTACCCATGATCACATCTGACGAGTCCTCTGCCTGAGCTGCATTCAACAAATTCAGCTTGGCATGCTTGGGGTTATGCTTGACCATAGCTGTACTTGCCGATCTGACAGGAGGAGGAGGAGGAAGACGCCTCTGGTTGAAACACTTGTTGGCATAGTGACCCTTCTGTTGGCACTTGTTGCACGTGACCTCTGAAAGCGGACGGTGAAACGGAGCACTCGATCTTGGAGGTTGAGACGAAGGCTTGTTCTGAAAGCCAGGGTTGGGTGGGTGGGAAGAACCACTGCCACCTTTGCTCTTCCGCTGAAACGGCTGACGGAACGGAGGAGGAGGAAGCCAAAACTTCTGCTGCTTGGCCACTTGAGTAGAGGAAGAAGAAGTAGCATCTCTGACTCGCTTCCTGGAAGCATCACACCTCAACTGAGCAGCCTCTTGCTTCAGTGCCATGTTGTAGAACTCATCATACCTCAAAGGCTCAAAGAGGACAAGAGCGAGCTGAATTTCTTCTCTGAGACCACCCCTGAACTTGTATATCATGCTCTTCTCATCAGGCACGTCCTGCTTGGCAAAGCGGGCAAGCTTCTGGAACAACTTGTTGTAGTCATAGACAGACAAAGAGCCTTGCTTCAGATTGCGGAATTCCTCATGCTTGCTTTCAACCACGCTCTGCAGAATATGATGAGCTCGGAAATCTCGACGGAAATCATCCTAAGTGATAACACGTCCACCTCTGGAATCCTTGTACTGCTGGAACCATTCTGCAGCTTGATCTTTGAGTTGGAAGGAAGCGAACTTGACAAAGTCCTCAGGCCTGACGTTACTGCACTCGAAATGCTTACACAGATCCACAAGCCAATCGTCAGCATCGGTTGCCTCAACACAATTGCTGAAAGTCTTTGGCCCGTTAGCAAGGAACTGGTTGAGTGTAGCACAGTGATTCTGATTGCTGCCTTGATTCCCTTGACTGCCTTGATTGCGCTCTTGAAGAATTTGCATGATCAGCTATGTGTTTGCATTGGTTGCGGCAATCACAGCTTGCCATGCCTCCGGAGGAGGAGGAGGTGGTGGCTGATCAGGATTCGGAGTCGTGCGCGTTGGAGGAGCCATGCTGAAGAGGTTGACCACCATTAGCACATTGACAGATAAATATTGAAGCTGAGTCCAATGGAATGAAAATTGCAACATATAGTCTTCACATCCGGACAAAATGAACGAATGCATTCCTCTTCAAATGGTCACATATCCATAAATTGAGAAGCCACGTAGAATTAAGGTAGAGAAATAAATCAACAAGGTACGGAACGAGAACGAATAATCGGTAAGAAATCCCAATCTCAAACCAATATCCGTGGAAGAAGAACTAGAGCTACTAGAATTCCCACCTATGAAACTCCCGAACCTTTCCGGTTATGCAATCAGGTGTTGGGGATACAGGGGAAGCATAATATCTCACCCAAACTAGCAAATCCTACATCCAGCTGTATCCATCCTTCAACACATAACCAAGAAACCTTCGGAAACCATCTACCTCAACCTTCGAAAAGCATCCGTTATGCAAGTTATGGCGATACTCCCAAACTCCCGCCCCAGTACTGGGTGGCGTCGAGGTTATCTCACCAACGAACTGCATAAAAGAGATTTTCGATGTCGGCGAACATATCTCAAGTATTGTAGAATTGCAACGATAAAATTATAATGACAACACCTTAGAGCTCAACTCCCCGGGACACTTCCACTAAACCCCTGATAGGAGGCACCAAGACAGTATTCTCATCATAAGCCATCGGAACAAATCCAAGATACTCGCGTGATCCTAAAAAAAATTTTAGTGAAATTTGAGAAGAGAAGAGTCAAAACTCTACGTCAGGATGCCTTACCAGAGCGATGAGGAGACTAGGAAGTAAAAAGAATTCCTAAGCTCTCCGATATATAATTCCTAAAAGACTCCAAAACATTTTTCTAGACACAACTCGGCCGCTAAAAACGATCAAGCAATGGGGCTCCTAAGGTCGGGGAAGGCTCTGATTACCAACTTGTCACACCCTCGATGCGACTATAGCTCCCACGTGTCGAGGTACGACTTAGAGACATAATCGCATTGAAGGCATATGTCGCAAGTTAGGCAATCTTCACAACATCCCATGTAATATGAATAATAAGGGGTAGAACATAGTTGGCTTACACTCGCCACGTCATTCAAGTACATAAATAACATTACATCATCCAAACACTCATGGCCCGACTACGGCGCCAAAATAAAAGAGAACCCAACATGCGACAAGGCCCCGAATCAAACCCCAACTAGGCACCACTACTGATCATCAGGAAAAGACACGTAGTAACGCTGAGAGTCTTCGTTGAACTCCCACTTGAGCTCGTACTCGTCACCTGGAGTGGAATCACCTGGACCTGCATCTGGAGTTATAGTATCTGTGAGCCACAGGGACTCAGCAATCTCGCACCCTCGCGATCAAGACTATTTAAGCCTATAGGAAGGGTAAGGCAATATATGTGGAGCTGCAGCAAGCGACTAGCATATATGGTGGCTATCTTATTCGCAAAAGAGAGCGAGAAGAGGAGGCAAAGCACGAGCGAGAAACTAGAGAACAACCTCCGCAAACATTACTCCAACACCGTGTCCACTTCCCGGACTCCGCCGAGAAGAGGCCATCACGGTAACACACTCAGTTGATTCATTTTAATTAATTTAGGTTCACGTTTTCTACAACCGGACATTAACAAATTCCCATCTGCCCATAACCGCGGGCACGGCTTTCGAAAGTTCAATCCCTGCAGGGGAGTCCCAACTTAGCCCATGACAAGCTCTCACAGTCAACGAAGGAATAGACCTCCACCCAAGACATTCCGATCAGGCTCGGCATCCCGGTACAACAAGACAACTCCGACAATGGTAAAACAAGTCCAGCAACACCACCCGCTGTGCCGACAAATCCCGATAGGAGCTGCACATATCTCGTTCTCAGGGCACACCGGATAAGCTAAGCGTACAGGAGCCAACGTAACCCAAGTTGCCGAGGGACGGCCCTGCACGGTGCTCTAGGTTGGACCAACACTCAGAGGAGCACTGGCCCGGGGGGGGGGGTAAAATAAGATGACCCTTGAGTCCGCGAAACCCAAGGGAAAAAGGGGCTAGGTGGCAAATGGTAAAACCAAGGTTGGGCATTGCTGGAGGAGTTTTATTCAAGGCGGACGGTCAAGGGGTTCCCATTATAGCCCAATCGCGTAAGGAACGCAAAATCCGGGAACATAACACCGATATGACGGAAAACTAGGGCGGCAAGAGTGGAAAAAAACACTAGGTGAGAGGCCGAGCCTTCCACCCTTTACCAAGTATATAGATGCGTTAAGACAACATGGCAGTATAATAATATCCCAACAAGTAAATAAAAGATGTTCCAACAAGGAACGGCCTCCAATCTTCACCTGCAACTAGCAACGCTATAAGAGGGGCTGAGCAAAGCGGTAACATAGCCAATCAACGGTTTGCTAGGACATGGTGGGTTAGAGGTTCAACATGGCAATTGGGAGGCTGACAAGCAAAAGGTAGGCATCGTTGCATTGGCATAGCAAAGAGCGAGCAAACTAGCATAGCAAAGATAGTAGTGATTTCGAGGGTATGATCATCTTGCCTGCACAGTTGTCAGAGTTGACTGGATCCTCAAGAGAAAACTCAACGGGATCCTTGTTAGCGAACTCGTCTCCCGGCTCTACCCAAACAAGACAAACAAGCAACAAGGATACAATCAACCACGTGCAAGACCAAGCAATATGATGAAATGATGATATGCTATGGGGATGCAAAATGCAAGATATGACAGGAAATGCATGAACCTGGCCTCAACTTGGAATTCCAAGGTTGCCACTGAAAAGATGAGATGAAATCGATTGAAAACGATATAAAGAACACCGGAATCGGAGTTACGGTTTGGAAATGGCAAGCATTTCAAAAATGACACCGGTCTGCGATTTACAGCAAGTAGGCATCTAAATGCAATGAGATGAACATGCTACAGCACCCAAACATGACAACGAAATACAGGGCAGGGATGTACACAAGATGCTTAACAAAAGTATAGCACTGAGCCACGGCCAACTCATCTATTATGAGGTTCAAACAAGCATGGCAAAAACGCAAATGCAAAACAGATTCCAGACTTGGTGAAATTAACACTTGTCTGAAATTTCAGATCACGAAGCCCTCTTCGGAGCAGCAAAACAACATGAAACATGACCTGATTAAGACAAGTAAGAACATGGCATGGAGCTACTAAACAAGCTTAACAAAAGACCCAAAGTGACCTGGGGCCAAAAGGGTTCACAAAATATACTAACAGGCACACGAACATAGCTAAAACACAATTAGTTTTCAGACTTAGTGAAAACTGAGACATGCTGAAATATAACTCACGAAGGCACGTAAACGAGCTCGATACACTCACGATGGTGCAAGTCATGGCAAGGAAAGCATACATCCATTAAGAAGGCATAAAATGCAAGCTAGACATGGCAAAACAATGACATAGCATGCACGGATCAACTACAATAAGATCGGCAAAATCGCAAACAAGTTGACGATCTGCCCAGATTCACAACGAAGCAAAAGTAGAACTCGATTGACTCAAGCTACGGTGCTCCATAATTGCAAAAAAAGATATGGATGGATAGAGCATAACAAGATTAACAAAACTCCTTTACTGATCATCCTCAAAAGAGGCACGGCTCACTAGGAAATAGCATGAACATATGGCATCATGAACTAAATAATCCCAGACTTAGTGAAAACTACTAAGTCCCTGAAAACTGATTTACCGGGTGCCTCACTTTGCAAGCTTGCACAAGTCACCACACACATCCTAAAAATGCATGGGTTGCACCTCTGGAAACAAGACAAAATCCTTAACAAAACATATGAAGGACTCACAGGCATATCATGCACACAACAATCATGGCAAAAATGACAAAAGTCTAAGATGAACTAGCAGATCTGACAATTAACTCATGAAGCCTCCTTCTAACAGCATTTCGGGCATCAAGATGAACTCAAATGAAAATGATGTAATGGAATGAAATGATGTACTCGTCGAGGTGAACATTTTGATATACTATAAGTCGAAAACAGATACACGGATGCGGAGATACGGCCGGTCAAAGTATGCATAAAAATTAGGGTTAGAGAGACGAAAGTCAACCGAAAAAAAATCAGATCTCAGATCTGCACGCTTTACGAGGTTCGCCGGGGTCCCTGTTCACCGGAGTCGAAGCGCTCGCCGGAGATGCGAGGAAGAGGCGGCCGGCAGCGGTGGTCGTGGCCGGAGCGGTGGGGCGGCCAGAGGCGGGCGGCGGAGCGGAAGCCGAGGCGCGGCGGATCCGGCCGGCGGCCGACGCCGGCGGAGGCACGCGGTGGCCGGCGCGGGATCCTGGAGCCAAGGGGCGGTGCGGGAGAGAGGAAACGGGCGGCGGCGACCCGGGCTGGGAGGGCCGGATCTGGGCCTCCCAGGCCCGCGCGGGAGAGGCGGCGGGGCAGGCCAGGTGGCGGCGCGCGGCTGGTGGAGGGCAGCGGCCGGCTGATGTGGCGAAGCCCGATTTGCCCAAGCGAGGTGGCAGCGGCGGCTGGACACGTCCGGCGGCCGAGACGAGGAGTTTTAGGGTTTCATCCGGGAATTGGAATGGGGGGGTATATATAGGCATAAAGGGAGCTAGGAGAGTCCAAATGAGGTGCGGTTTTCGGCCACGCGATCGTGATCGAACGCTCTAGAGCATGGAGCAGAGTTTGGTGGGTTTTGGGCCAAATTGGAGGGGTGTTGGGCTGCAACACACACGAGGCCTTTTCGGTCCCTCGGTTAACCGTTGGAGTATCAAATGAAGTCCAAATGATACGAAACTTGACAGGCGGTCTACCGGTAGTAAACCAAGGCCACTTGGCAAGTCTCGGTCCAATAAGGAAATGTTTAATCCCCACACATGAAAGAAAGCTAGAAATGACCACCGGAGGAGAATGAAGCGCCGGAATGCAAAACGGACAATGGGGAAAAAGCTCGAATGCATGAGATGAACACGTATGCAAATGCAATGCACATGATGCCATGATATGAGATGCATGAAAACGAAAACAACACACGAAGACAAAGACCCAAACCCGAGAAATAAATATAACTTAACGCCGGAAACGGCAAGAGTTGGAGTACAAATTGGGCAAGTTATATCTGGGGCGTTACATGGAACCTTGGCGGAACCAATCTAGGGCTCAGGCAGAGCTGTTCTGCCGGGGAAACTTCCCTCCGGGGGGGATCATCACCATCGTCATCGCCAACGATCCTCCCATCGGGAGGGGGTCAATATCCATCAACATCTTCACCAGCACCATCTCATCTCAAACCCTAGTTCATCTCTTCTATCCAATCTTTCTATCCAAACCTCAGATTGGTACCTGTGGGTTGCTAGTAGTGTTGATTACTCCTTGTAGTTGATGCTAGTTGGTTTACTTGGTGGAAGATCATATGATTAGATCCATTATGCATATTAATACCCCTCTGATTATGAACATGAATATGCTTTATGAGTAGTTACGTTTGTTTCTGAGGACATGGGAGAAGCCTTGCTATAAGTAGTCATGTGAATTTGGTATTCGTTCGATATTTTGATGAGATGTATGTTGTCATCCCTCTAGTGGTGTCATGTGAACATCGACTACATGACACTTTACCATTGTTTGGGCCTACAGGGAGGCATTGGGAAGTAATAAGTAGATGATGGGTTGCTAGAGTGACAGAAGCTTAAACCCTAGTTTATGCGTTGCTTCGTAAGGGGCTGATTTGAATCCATATGTTTCATGCTATGGTTAGGTTTACCTTAATACTTCTGTTGTAGTTGCGGATGCTTGCAATGGGGGTTAATCATAAGTGGGATGCTTGTCCAAGTAAGGACAGTACCAAGCACCGGTCCACCCACATATCAAATTATCAAAGTACCGAACGCGAATCATATGAACGTGATGAAAACTAGCTTGACGATAATTCCCATGTGTCCTCGGGAGCGCTTTCCTTCATATAAGAGTTTGTCCAGGCTTGTCCTTTGCTACAAAAAGGATTGGGCCATCTTGCTGCACCTTATTTACTTTTATTACTTGCTACTCGTTACAAATTACCTTATCACAAAACTATCTGTTACCGATAATTTCAGTGCTTGCAGAGAATAACTTGCTGAAAACCGCTTATCATTTCCTTCTGCTCCTCGTTGGGTTCGACACCCTTACTTATCGAAAAGGCTACGATAGATCCCCTACACTTGTGGGTCATCAGGAGTACACCGCGCTTGAATTTATCGTGGAGTTGAGTGACCCGTCGAGGAGCAGGCTATGGCTTCCTCGTCCCTTCTCCAGGGTGATGGAGATGGACCAGCCGCTCCGGTTGTGGTTGCGCGTGAATGGTTGCCTCAATGGCTCCGTTTGGGTGAACGTAGAGTTCCCCACCAACAACGTCATAGACCTCACCCGAGGGTGGAAATCCTTCGCTCGTGCCCGCTACTTGGTGGAGGGCCACTTCCTCCACTTCAAGTTGGTGGAGTTCAGCGCACTCTCCGTGAAGCTCTTTGGACCTTCAAGCACTCGTCTAGGGTGTTGCGCAGAAAGCTCGAGCGACAGCGAAGGCTCCTCCTAGAGCGACTGCGACGATGACATAGATGGTAAAGACGACGATGGCGAGTCCCGACCGTCAAGTCCGAAGACGATGACAACAACTCTAGTTGAGCACCGGCAGCACCTTCATCACCAGCTGAGCAGTGGCAGCACCATCATCTACAGCTAGACCCCGACGGGCTAGTTTGCCGGGGGTGTTTCGCCTAGGCGCCCCTTTTTCCGTCCTTGCACTTTATGTAAACCCTAGGAGGAGGGGGCCAGGAAAGACATTATCGAGCCCTTTTCATTTTTCAATAAATGTATTGATATTCGACGTGCTCGAATAAACGTATACTATCCTCCTTGGTAGTCTCCACTTTTGTACAATTTTCAATTTAGTACCCTACGCTATCTAAAAGCTTGCCGGGGAGTGACCTCCGGCAAAGCAACTTGTCAGCCTAAAACACAGTTGCACAAAGTCTGCCGAGCAGACTCTATGCAGAACTGGAGTGCGAGATGAAAACAAGGCAAGATTCCTTCCCATGTAGGTTCCTCGTACGAACACAGAACCCGCAAGGGGAAATCTCTAAGATGTAAAGAATGAAATTATAGTTGAGAAATTTTCAACTTATCTTTCTTTGTTGTACTTCTTATCACATGAAATGAACACCAAACATGCTAGAAGCCACCCAAAATGGTGTACTCTCCACCATCCCTCCCCATGAAACTTGTACGCAGGGGAACCCTTCTGCCTTTGTAGAAAAAGAAAGAAGAGAAATGGTACTGCAGAGACCTTGGCGGTGCATTAACCATTTCATTTAAGCAAGTGTAATCACATCATATTATGCATTAGTACGTTAGTAAATATGCATAAAAGTTTGTGGAACATTTAGCCTTATTCACAGGATCTGCGCCTGGCTTTGTACAAAGGGTTACAAGTCTTTGAGACTATGCTTGTACAAAAGGGGTTGCGGGGAAAAGTCCCGGCAACGACGCCTTATGGGTAGAATTTATGAATATGCTCGATGTTCCACAAGTTTTGCACACGTATGCCATCTTCGGTCTCTAGACGGACTGCGCCAGGTCTGGTGACTCGAACTACCCGATAAGGGCCCTCCCACTTTGGCATCAACTTGTTTGTTCCCTTAGTGGACTGAACACATCGAAGGACAAGGTCGCCTTCCTGAAGGCTTCAGGCAGGAACCTTGTGGCTATGATAGTGGCGCAAGGCTTGCTGGTAGCATGCAGCTCGCACAGCTTCCTGAAGACGATCTTCCTCAAGGAGCACGGTATCGTCATGCTGAAGCCGCTCTTGCTCTACCCTATCATAAGCAAGTACTCAAGGTGACCCGTATATGAGTTCCGTGGGTAGCACCACTTCTTCACCATGGACTAGGGAGAAGTGTGTTTGGCTAGTAGCTCGATTTGGTGTCGTTCTGAGTGACAAAAGAACCATCGGCAACTCATTAATGCAGCTCTTCCCGCACTTGTGCAACTTGTCAAACGTTCTTCTCTTAAGACCGCGCAATACTTCAGCATTTGTCCTTTCTACCTGCCTGTTGCTTCTCGGGTGAGCAATAGAGCTGAAGCATACCTTGCTTCCAAGGTTCTGGATATACTACGTGAAGGCGCAACTCATTAACTGTGTGCCATTGTTAGTGATGATTCTGTTGGAACTCCAAAATGGCAAACTAGTCCTTTGAAGAACTTGATAGCTGACTATTCAGTCCCCTTTGTCACTGGATCTACTTCAGGTCACTTTGTGAACTTGTCGATGGCAACATAAAAGAACTCAAAGCCCCTAATAGCACGGGGTAAGGGGCCCAGGATGTCAAGCTGCAGACCAAAAAAAGGCTAGGAGAGAGGGATTGTTTGGAGGGCTTGTGCTAGTTGGTGTATACTCTTGGAGTGGAAATGGCATGCTTCACATCTTGTTACTGGCTCAGTTGCATCCTGAAGGAAGTTGGGTCAATATAAACCTTGTCGGAAAAATTTCACGACAAGGGCTCTTGATCCTATGTGGGAACCATATACGGCACTATGTATCTCTGCCAACAATTTCAGCCCATCTTCATGGCAAATGCACTTAAATTTCACCCCCGTTCGGTCTCTTTCTGTACAGGATGTTATCCTCAAACTGGTACATACTTGACTGACGGGCTACTTTCTCAGCTTGCTCTTGCTCATCGGGAAGCTCTCCTGTTTGGAGAAATTGAACTATTTGTTGTGCCCATGCCAGAGCCCGTGGCTCGATGGCAAGGACTAAAGTCCTTTCTTCCGCTGAGGGAGCGCTAACCTCAATGCCAAGAATCTGAGACTCTGCTTGAGGCTACTGCTCACCAGCGACTGTGTCGCTATTCCTGGCAATGTTCTTGTCAGCGGCTTTAGGGAGCTCTGCCAAAATATATTTGTTGCTGTCCAGCTTTCGTCTCTTTTTGGCTCTCATTGATGGAGTAACTGATGGTTGGTTTAAATGGAGCACAAAAGTCTCGGACTCCATGGGTAGATTTTGGGCAGCACAATTTGACAGGTTATCGGCAATGCTATTTTCTGTGCGGGGAATATGCTCTGTTTGCAAACCGTCAAAGTTTCTGATGTAGGGTGGAAAACCTAAGGCCAATCTTTCAAGACATGGAGGGAATCCTAAGAAGAACAGGAAGAACATGAGGGGAAACACGAGGGGAAACACTCAAATCAGCGGAAACGATCACACATGTGCTAGATCCACGAACATAAAGAGTGATACAAGATTCAAACGCAACAAAGGACGATACAAGAGGCGAAGTTCTTCTCCACGAGGAGGTCTTGAGGGGTCTTCCTATGAGGGGTCTTGAATCCACTTGCGTGATCATCTCCGTAGAGGTCGCAGTGTCCGAAGTAGAAAGTATCAAGTGGATGAGCAAAGCTCTATCTCCAAAATGATCTATCACATTGCTAACCCTAACTAGAGGATGGGGAAGGAGTATTTATAGTCTAATCCACAAAGGGGTAAGTGGGAAAGGGGATACATGGGCCTTTGGCCCGACTCTGCACGCAGGCAGGCATCGGATGTCCGGGCTGGAGGATGTTTGTTCGAGGATTCGAGAGTCGCTGGATATCCGGGGCACTGGCCAGATGTTCGGCCCGAAGATGGGCAGACTTTTGGTGCGTTCTATCGTCGATGCCAGATTTCCAAGGGAAGGGCCGGATGTCCGGGTGGTGGCTAGGTGCCGGATGTCCGTGCACACGGGCCAGATGTCCAGCCACTGATGCTTCGGTCGTCTATTGGTGCAGTTGTTGGGCGGCTGCACAGGTGCTGGATGTTCAGCCGTTGTAGCTTCAGCGGCTTTGTCTTCTTCCGTCGACGCTTCCATGCTTCCCTCACGGATAGTTTAGTTGTTCCTTGGCGCTTGCACTCCTCCTCGTCATCCGTGAAGCTCCGACAATACATATGCATGCACACGAGAGGGGTGTCAAGTAGTATACCATCCTTGAAGGGGTCAAGTGAGCACGTGTAAAGGAGATGATTCACCTTTGTGTATGTGAAGTAGATGTCGCACGTGTCACTCACTAAACGAAATCTTGACATGGTGATGTCAATATGATGCTCCCCCCATTGGGAAAGATCCGACCTCGGATCGAAAACCAAATCACCATGGGAAAGAGATGGCTTCGCCGTGTAGAAGTGGCCGTGCACCAAGTACTCATCATCTAGTAGCTAGAAATGTGCACTCTCCAATGTCGCACCGTCTAGCGATTCCTTCAAAAGGAGGAAAGACAACAAACACCTGGAAAAACAAATGTGGTTAGGGTTAGTGAAAAACCAATCATTCGATAGGTGAGTCACCAAACAAGTGTCGCCATCATGTGAAGCATATGGTGTGACAAAGAATTGTGACATGGCATGTAAGCATATTAATCGGTCACAAGCAAAGATATCATGGTAACAAGCATGTAAATGTGTGGTAGTGATGCAAATATGTGTGTCAAGAGAATGAGCATATACCTCATTGTCATAGCAATCATGCATAAAGCGCTCGACAAATGGTCGATGGTAGGCATAAGAATCATTCACAGCACCAAATAAAATGAAGTGTCTAAACACATGGGACAAGTGCAAGACAATCCAAGCATAATGTGCATAGGGTGTAGTGAATATAGTGTGGCACTCAACACAATAGAAAGAGCAATTGTTCATCATGTGTGAGGCAATCAAGTCAATCATGTGACAAGCAATGGTACATGGCATATGTGAAGAAATGACATTTTTGCAACCAAACATATGAGAGGAGCAAGTGATCCAAGAATTGGATGCAACACACAAGGTATATATGTCATGAAGCATGGCAATGTGGCAATGTTAAGTTGAAGCAAGATCTCTAGCATGCGTGCAATATGTCAGGGTGAAAGCAACACATGAAGTAGGATCCACAATATCCATGCTCAAGAAAGATGTCACCTTGAAGTCATGTCCTTGTACATCCTTCACAATGCCAAAGTGGTAGGAAATGTGGTGTAGAAGCGAGTCATGGTCGAATGTACGAGGCTCACTCTCAAGAGCTTGAATGGTCAACTCACGTAAAGTGGAAGTCGACATGAAGTCCCAGTATCCTAGACATGCACACAACCAAGGAAAGAACATATGTGCATGGTAGATAAACACATCATCCATCATGATGGTTCTCTTCTCTTGCACATAACCATTAGAAGCACAAGTGCATGAATAATATGATGCAACAATCGCTATATTCATGGCACTATGTATATGGTGCAAAGAGGTAAGACAAGCATTCTTCATAAGAAATATGTCAAAATCTCTAAATATATGTGAGAATGCTATGGGGGTAAGCTCATGAGCAAGAGTAGAATCATTGTTGCACTCAATACATAGCAAGAGATCTAGCATGAGAGAGGCATATGGAGACATATGACAAGAAGCAATAACAATCATGTGTAAAGCATGGAAATGGTTGTCATCAACCGCATGAAATGAGCAAGTATAAATCATCGGTGATGCAACATAAGCAAGCATAGAAATCAAGTCGTGCAAACTAGTGGAGCGAAGATGCAACACACTAGAGGGAATCATGGCAATCATGTCATGTGAGCAAATAATAGGCATAGACATTGCACATGACATATTGCAAGAACGAACACAAAGTAATGTCAAAGTATCATCATAAGCATTGGGCACAAAGAAAACATGTCAATAACAAGAGATATCTCCACCAAGCATGCCAATACACACACAAGTATGAGAATCAATCATCATGTGTAAAGCAAAGCATGGGTCGCAAATGCATGGCAAAGGCATAGGAATGGGCATATCATGCAAAGTGATTATGGCAATATGGGCAAATTATACATAATGGACAATAAGCCATAACCATGCGAGGGCCATGTAGAAGAAATGTGTGAAGTATTTGTGCAAAGGGGACAGTGGTAAGGACAATCCATGGGATCCCAAGTCATCATTGCTCTGTAGAGCTCGTTTTGTCAACTCATGGGACTGTGAGGTTGACAAGTATTCATGGGTACCTACACAAAAGATACACATACCAAAGAAACTGTGTGTGTGGTAAATGTACCCATCATCCATCATGATGTGTATGTGCACATGTTAGTTAGCACAAGATAAGCATCGCTCAAACAAATTGTAAGCATGATATAAGAGCATGCCATCCATCATGAAAGAATAGTTGTTATGTATGACACAATGGGGGCACAAATTGAGCGTGTTAGTATATGGCACAACAATAACATTATCATTCATGGGGAGCATATTGTGCACACAAGTATTAGTGGGATCATGCAATGGATGGGATGGATCAAAATCTCCTAACATGTATGAGGAAACTATGGGGGTCTCCTCATGAGCAATATTGGAAACATCATATGGAGAAAATGGACAATATCCAAAACAATGCATATCCGAAGCTAGGTGGTCATGGCATGGCATACGAGACAAATGATGCAAAGGAAGCATATCAATATCATCACAATAAAAACAAATGCCAATAACCATGGGCTTATCATCTATGCCATATGTGCAAATTGGGTTCATTTTAATGGCATATGCATAATTACTACGATGAGATTGCAAATATGACATGTGGTTGATCTCATTCATAGCATATGACAAATCAAGAAGATTGTTAAACATTATGTGACCAAGAGAATTATCACAGATGATCCTATGCAACACGGCATCACAACTAATAGACTCCACATGGCAATCATCAAACTCGTCATAAATGGGTAAATCATCGCATGGGGAAATCATACTAGCATGAATCATGGCAATAGGGGGATCAACATCTTGCAAGCAATCAATGTCATGATAGTCTACTAGTGGGATAAGAGCATCACCATCACCTGTGTTACCTTTTTCATTTCACTCAAGTGGTGTAGGTGAGGTGGGAAAGACCAAATCGTGATAAATATCATCATCTAGACGGAACTATGTGGGGGTGCATCATATTCCAAATTGTGTGTAGGGTAGAACAGTACCAAATCCAAAATATGCACATGGGGATTTTCCGGAATTGTTGTTAGTTGTTCCCGCCTCATTTAAAATGCCTAAATATGTGTTTGCTTATGCTTCACTCTTGCCATGTAAACCAACATTTAAATTTGATGAGTATCATAAACGAGAGCAAACTAAATGATTGAATTTGGTGTTTCATCAATACGCAACTCGTTGCATATTGAGCTCCACTTAATTTATCATATTGTTCATTGCACTTTGCCATGCCATGACTCAATAAACGGGACACGCATCATACTTGGTTGTGCATCATGCCATGTTTATGCTTGTTTGTTTACTATGTTGTTTGCTTCTTTCTGATTGTGCTTCTTATCAATAGCCCCGGTTCTGTTGCGATTGTGAGGATTCGTTCAACTACACTTGTTCGTCTTCCACATGGACTCGATCTTCTTCCGAGTGGCATTTCAGGCAAGATGACCATTACCTTGGATATCACTACTATTTTTGCTTTGCTAGTTGTCTCGATGCTATCGCTATGTCGTGCTAGCTACCACTTGTTTGTCAAGCCTCCCAAAATGCCATGATAAGCCTCGAACATTTTTCACCATCCTAGCTAACCATTGTTTGGCTATTTTACCACTTTGCTCAGCCACTCTCATAGCATTGCTAGTTGCAGGTGCAGTGCAGGTTGTTCCATGTTGGGACATGGATATCATGGGATATCACAATATCTATTATTTAATTAATGCATCTATATACTTGGTAAAGGGTGGAAGGCTCGGCCTTTTGCTTGGTGTTTTGTTCCACTCTTGCCACCCTAGTTTTCGTCATACCGGTGTTATGTTCCATGATTGAGCACTCCTAACATGTGTGGGGTTTTATGGGGACCCCCCTGATCATTCGCTTAGGTATAACTCTTCCAGCAAAGCCCAACATTGGTTTACCATTTGCCTAATAACAATTAAAACTTACATAGGGACTTTCTGGACCCCATGGAATTTTAATCAACAAACCAGGCCAGTGCTCCTCACGAGTGTTGGTCCACCTACCTAGCAGTCGGTGGTGTTGTCTCGGGGAAACTCAATGGTATTCAGGCTATTGTCCACTTTGCATAGACGGTTGTGTCCTAGGAACGAGATACACACGGCTCTTATCGGGGTGATGACACACCTGTTGGTCTTGCTGGATTAGTTGTACCTTTGACAAGTGACTTGTCCATCGGGATTGCTTATCCTAAGCATCGTGTTCTTCATGGTGTGAGGATGTTCCATCGGATGCGTGTTGTAGTTTGCTACCTCTTGAGCACTGCGTTGGATTTCCCCGAAGACGAGAGGATGATGCAGCAAAGTAGCGTAAGTATTTCCCTCAGTTTTTGAGAACCAAGGTATCAATCGAGTAGGAGTCTACGCGTGAGTCCCTCGTACCTACGCAAAAAACAATAGCTCAACGCAACAAACGCGCTTAGGGGTTGTCAATCCCTTCACGGTCACTTACGAAAGTGAGATCTGGTAGAGATGATAAATAATATTTTTGGTATTTTTGGTATTTTTGGTATAGAGATGCAAAGTAAAAAGGTAAAAGCAAAGCAATAATAAAGTGATGGAAATTGATATGATGAGAAAGAGACCCGGGGGCCATAGGTTTCACTAGTGGCTTCTCTCAAGAGCATAAGTATTCTACGATGGGTGAACAAATTACTGTTGAGCAATTGACAGAATTGAGCATAGTTATGAGAATATCTAGGTATGATCATGTATATAGGCATCACGTCTGAGACAAGTAGACCGACTCCTGCCTGCATCTACTACTATTACTCCACTCATCGACCGCTATCCAGCATGCATCTAGAGTATTAAGTTAAAAACAGAGTAATGCTTTAAGCAAGATGACATGATGTAGAGGGATAGTTTCATGCAATATGATAAAAACCCCATCTTGTTATCCTCGATGGCAACAATACAATACGTCCCTTGCCGCCCCTTCTATCATTGGGAAAGGACACCGCAAGATCGAACCCAAAGCTAAGCACTTCTCCCATGGAAAGAACAACCAATCTAGTAGGCCAAACCAAACTGATAATTCAAAGAGAGTTGCAAAGATAACCAATCATACATAAAAGAATTCAGAGAAGATTCAAATATTATTCATAGATAGACTTGATCATAAACCCACAATTCATCGGTCTTAACAAACACACCGCAAAAAGAAGATTACATCGAATAGATCTCCACGAGAGAGGGGGAGAACATTGTATTGAGATCAAAAAAGAGAGAAGAAGCCATCTAGCTAGTAACTATGGACCCGTAGGTCTAAAATAAACTACTCACACTTCATCAGAGGGGCTTGGATGATGATGTAGAAGCCCTCCGTGATTGATGCCCCTTCCGACGGAGCTCCGGAACAGGCCCCAAGATGGGATCTCGTGGATACAGAAAGTTGCGGTGGTGGAATTAGGTTTTTGGCTCCGTCCTCGATCGTTTGGGGGTACGTAGGTATATATAGGAGGAAGACGTACATCGGTGGAGCTTCGAGGGGCCCACGAGGCAGGGGGTGCGCCCTCCACCCTCATGACCGCCTCGTGGCTTTCTTGACGGAGTTCCAAGTCTCCTGGATCTTATCTGATGAGAAAATCACGTTTCCGAAGGTTTCATTCCGTTTGGACTCTGTTTGATAGTACGTTTCTCCGAAACACTGGAACAGGCAAAAAAATAGCAATTCTGGGCTGGGCCTCCATTTAATAGGTTAGTCCCAAAAATAATATAAAAGTGGAAAATAAAGCCCAATATAGTCCAAAATAGTAGATAATATAGCATGGAGCAATCAAAAATTATAGATACGTTGGAGACGTATCAAGCATCCCCAAGCTTAATTCCTGCTCGTCCTCGAGTAGGTAAATGATAAAAACAGAATTTTTGATGCGGAGTGCTATTTGGCATAATTTTAATGTAATTCTTCTTAATTGTGGTAGGAATATTCAGATCTGAAAGTTTCAAGGCAAAAGTTCATATTGACATAAAAATGATAATACTTCAAGCATACTAACTAAGCAATTATGTCTTCTCAAAATAACATGGCCAAAGAAAGTTCATCCCTACAAAATCATACAGTTTAGTCACGTTTTATTTTCGTCATACAAGAATGCTCTCATCATGCACAACCCCGATGACAAGACAAGCAATTGTTTCATACTTTAGTAATCTCAAACCTATAAACTTTCACGCAATATATGAGCGCGAGCCATGGACATAGCACTATGGGTGGAATAGAATATAATGAGGGGGGTTATGTGGGGAAGACAAAAAAGGAGAAAGTCTCACATCAACGAGGCTAATCAATGGGCTATGGAGATGCCCATCGATTGTTGTTAATGCAAGGAGTAGGGAATTCCATGCAACAGATGCACTAGAGCTATAAATGTATGAAAGCTCAACAAAAGAAACTAGTGGGTGTGCATTGTGGGGACCCCGACTCATAAGTCGAGATCATCGAATGCACGTGTACAGTGATCCCAGAGGTCAATGCTCACTTAACACACAGAAGTTGAATAACAAGAGTCTTACATCCATACATACCGTTCTACACAAGTAGGACCATTATGGTCAAGTCTTGAGTGTATCATCGCAGCAGAAATCTTCAATAACAACTTGGACCCATACCATCTGCCTTAACCCTACAGGCATTCTAAATGGGAAGCGTCCTAGATCACATGTTCATCGCTGAATTATTCTTCATTATATCTTGTTCTTTCATGCTTGGCCAATAAAATAACCAGGGGACCAATGAGTACTTTGAATGTACTCGCAAGCAACCCATGATTGGAACAGGGCACAACAATGCAATGACATAGCACTAAGTAGGTAGTTTGCAGAAAGCTAGTTTTGAGTGCAATGACATGATCTAACAATATGTAAAGTATGCATCACGAGAGTACAGATATCCGCATGGACAAGTTACAGATATCAACATATGCGGAGTTGGACACCAATCCAACTTGTTCATCATGTCAAGCCATCTGACTCACCCCAAATGGTTTATCAACACACACACATAGTCTGTATATTCTAGACGTAGTTTAAGCAGCACAGCCCAACTGTCCTTGACCGTGGACACGGCTATTCGAATAGTTTTACACTCTGCAGAGGTTGCACACTTTACCCACAGGATCCGGGGAACTTCCGTGTCATTGACGACCCGCGGTACATCAAGTACAAGGGGTAAGCACCCGATCATTACCTTTCCCTAAACGACACTAACATAGAGTCCACTCGATTGGTAGTAACACCTGTGCCCAACATTCACCTCTTAAAATCATGGAGCCTCGCTCCCATATTCATCACATACCACAAGCACGGGGTACCAACGGTGTGTCCGGTGCCCTGTGAAAACAGTCATGGCCGCCCTACCTGGCACGACCTCGTCCCGAGAGAGCGCAACAACGACTCTCCCGTCACTAGTAATTCGGGCTCCAAGCAAGTATCGGCCTAGGTAATCAGTAATGCCCTTTCCCATATAAGGGTAGAGTGGTTGCGCATGTAAGGTTGGGACAGTGGACAAATCTTAAATCTAATCCATTTTCAAAAACAACACACACACACTTGCCTCGGTACACCACTTCGTCATCAAGTGGTTACCCATCTCATTATCTCCCTCGGGCATAAGTGGCACCCGACAGGGTTTTCAAAAAAAGTCTTTTGAAAATACTTTGCCTCCATCACCATGCATATCCCCGTCCCTTTTTGCGTAGCAACTACTCTAGCATCCTACCTACTCCCACCGGCATAACCCTCATAAAGAGGTAGGGTCATGCACCATGCAGGTATCAACGAGGAAGTAACGGTGGCAAACCACCCCATGTGGTCACCTCATCATCATGTCTCCGATGCAAGCAATAAAAATGCCATATGACATGCATAAAAAGGTTTCATAGACATGGTCAAAGGGATGCTTGCTTGTTTTAACAAAGTCTTCGAGGTCTTCAAATATCTCTGGTCCAACTCCGAGCATTTCGTCTACTTCGTCAACTATGGCCGAAAGCAACCGTGATAAGCAAAACAACAAGGCAGAAAGTAAAAGTGCGCTAAAAATATTAATTTGACTTTTCTAGGATATCTCTGGTTATATGAAGAATAACCAGAGTGGTTTCATTGGAGTTGGGTCAGTGGATGTTTCTAAACATTTTGATATGATGGAATCAAGGGGATTATGGATTTGCAAGAAGTGTACAAAAATATATTTTTGAAAAATGAGCAAAGGCACCCATTTAACAAACCATGATTTTAGAAGCATCTAGGAGTTGGTTTCACTGGATTTGGAGTTCAAATGAATTCCCTATGAATTGGCATAAGTTGAAAAATATGAAGAAATGGCTCATAATATTGTGTGGCATAGAAAGTATTAAGAAAAATGTTCATAAACTAATTTATGAACTTAGGAGCATCTAGAAATTTGAATCATAGCATTTGGATCAAATTTGAGCTCTTTGTGGTTTTCTAAAGTTCATCACAGAAATGGAAAATGGGGTTTTGATAAATATTTCTGAAGAGAAAGTTTCTGGAAAAATGTGCAAATAGCACCATGTGATAGATCATGATTTATGGAGCTACTAGGAATTTGAATCATTGGATTTGGAGCTCTGTTGAATTATTTATGGATTTTTGAAGTTGACTTGAAAAAGAAAAAAGAAATAAGGCTTTAACCTTATCCTGCGCACAAGGCACCAAATAGATCGTGGGCCGGCCCAGCCGCATGGCCGCACGAGGCAACGTCGAAGGCGCCCACGCGGAGTTCGCCTTCACCGCAGGGACGCGTGAGAGGTTGAATCCGCCTCCACTTGCCAGCATCCCGGTGGTTGGGCCACTGATGAGCGGGGCCCTCCTGCAGGGCCTTCGTCTTTGTCTTTCTCCCACGCGCTTGCCTGGCCGAGGGAGCAAAGAGCCCCGACGGCGACTGCCGGCGCTACGGAGCACCTCCGGCGACGCCCTGGCTATGGATGAGCTCGGCGCCGAATGCCGCATCCACTCGTGTATGCCACGGCCGCCGGGGATGGTCAAGGCGACGGCGGCTCGGACGCCGGCGGACGGTGGCGTCGGGCAAGATTGCGCACGGCGCTACGGTGCGCCCTTAGACGAGGGAAAGAGCATGGGAGCTCCGCCTTGCTCAGGGGAGACTGCTGGTGGAGAGAGGAGAGGGAGAAGAGCTCGGGCTCGGCTGAATTTAGGTGGAGGCCAGCGGCGGCTCTCCGGCCATGGAGGGCTATGGAGGGCGCGGGGAGAGGAGAGAGCCGGTCGGGATGACGCGCAGGAGGGAGAGAGAGCCATTGGAAGCCGAAGAGGGCTCGGGTGGCGTTTAAGGGAAGGGGCGAGGTGCACCGTGAGCTCATGCGCCGGCGAGGCTGTTGCCATCGCTGCAAGCCACGGGGGCTCACGTGGGGCGTGTCCGGGGTGTTTGTAGGGGTGGTCTACACCCAGAGGAAGGGAGAGAAGGAGCGGGACAAGGCTCTGGTGCTCGCGCGTGCGAGGCCATGCATTGGCCGAGCCGGGCGGCTCTGGGCACACGCCGCAGGAGGTGGGAGACAGGGAGAGACGAGGGGGCCTGCACGGTGGCGTGTTGCGTACGTCGAGGCACCTCGACTGGCGCGAGGGGGAGGCCCGAGGTGGTTGGGGGACGTGGCGTCAACGGTCGAATGCCCTGCCAGGCGCTCCAAAGCGCGCCTTTGGCCGGCATCCGTGGCTTTTCCGCGCGCACTCGCGCGGCCACTTGTGTCTAGTGGCTGCAGGTGGGAGTAAACAATGGGGAGGGAGGTTTGGATGCTCTGGAACTTGCCAGGAGTGGGAGAGAGATAAGAAAGGGAGGGAAAGTGGTTGTCCAGAGAAAAATGAATGGGCCTCTGCCACCCCCTTAATCATTGCCCCTTGGGCAGCAAAGCATGTAGGAGTTAGAGGAGGAGCAGGTTAGGCCGTGGGAAAAAGTTCAGCTCATGGAGATTAGTGGAAGGGGCCTAAACAGGGATTTTGAGTTTTTGCCAGAAGGTGTTTGATGGTGGTTTGGGCAAGAAATTTAATTTCACTTGACATGAGACTTAACCGGATGAAATGTCACATAGAAGTGGGGTGTTCCACGAAGTTTGAGCTCATTTGGGCAAGGTAGCCAATGTAACTTTTGTAAACCCTAGAAATCAACAGAAATGGACTTTCCAAGATTTAATCATGCAAATTTATTCTCCTTGATGCACCCCTTAGTATAGTGTCATAATTTGAGGTTCTGAACATGTCAAAAAAAATTGAGATCAAAAGGAGAAAGTTGCCAATGTAAACTTGTTCAAATTTGGTTCTGGACAGAGAGGGTTTTGGGGCACTTTGATCAAGATAACATTCTCTCCAACTTGTGCCATTTGGTCTAGATGCATTATTACACCATTTGAGCATGTGCACCAAGTTTGAGAGCATTTGGACATGTTTGACAGTGCAAAGTTGTTCAAACTTGAAAAAGGACAGAAATGGTTTTGACAGGGTTTCATGGGGTTATATTGTTCTCCATGTCATGAGACTTGGCAAGATCATCAAACATGTCATATGTGACATGCTAGAATTTTCTTGGAATTGTTGGGGAATATTTCCTGTAGAAATATTTCAAATCCTTGAAATGGGCAGAAATGGTTTTGGGAGGTTTTGTCCAATATTTTGAACATGACCATGTGTTGAAACTCTTATATATGGAAAATATATGTCCACAGAGTTTCCCTGATTTTCAAATATTTTTGAAACAATAAAATAATTTTTCCCTATTAAAGACCATTTCTGGCCTTAAGAAAAAGCTTTGAAATAAAATAGGAAAATAATTGTTAAAATTATATTTTTTGTGGGTTATGGGAATCCTATATCTAATAGGTTTCAAATATACTCTTTGAAATATTTTTCATACCCCAAATCAAGTACTTGTAGTGCAAACCTTAATTCAGGGGTTTTTCGAAAACTAACTTTGGAAAATACTACTTGGCGAAATTATTTTTGTAAGAAAATACTATATTGCACTATACAGATGGCATGATCATTGGGCAGAAGTTTGGGGCAAGGAGATGAAGTATAGGAGTTGGAAGATTTATTTGGTTTTTTAGAGCACTTGCAAACAAAAGACAAAATCCAATCAAGGCAAGGTCCAAAACACTCAAAAGTTTTTGTCATACCACATCTTATCATGATTTATTAGCTTAAGTGTTGTGGCATGAAAATCAGGGTGTGACAGACCTACCCCCTTACAAGAATCTCGTCCCCGAGATTCACAGACTAGGCGCGGAAAGGGATAGAGATACTTGGGCCTGGGGTAGGCTTCAAGTCCTCATGTTGCTTCTACTTCATGTGGTGCTCCAGTGAATTTGAAGCACTTGATGGTGTGGCTTCGTGTATGACATTCTTCTTGATCCAGGTTGCTAATGGGTAGCTTGCGGTAGGTTAGATTGGGCTAGGGGTTGATGGATCCGTGGCCGATGCCCTCGTAGTGATCGGGCTAGTTAGGAAGTTGGAAACACTTCCCGGGTGTGTCGCGTAGAAAACGCTGTACACAGTGGGTAACTCAGGTGGTAACTCCAGCTGGTAATTGTCTTCTCTTCGTCTCGTAGCGATCTCAGAGGAGGTTGTTAAATCTTGGAGTGATCTCGAAGAGGGCCAATGATTCTTGGTGTGGGTTTCCTTGTCATGGAAATGCTTGGTTCCTTTGAGAGGAGTGTCTTGCATATACCCATGGTCCTTGACGCAAAAGTGTACTTCTTGATGGTGGTGGTTGGTATAGTTCTTCCTCCTTGACATGGCGGTCTTCAAATGTTCCCTAACTAGTTGAACGGTTCTTCTTCCATCTTTGGGTAGATGAGTAGGTCACCAAGTAAAAGTGACAACCAACGTGACCAAGTACTCCATGAAGTTTCTGTTCATGGGGTACATAAGGTAGGCTGGGGCATTGGTGGTGGTAACGGTTTAGTATTGGCCAAGGTTTCCTTGTCCTAGAGCCAAAGCCCATGGTTGTGATTCCGACCATATCGTGGCATGGTGGGGCTTAAGGGTTTCAAGGATTCTAGGGTGCGAGTGAGCGTTTATCATCTTATCCTTGAGTACAGTTTCTGAGATGCCAATAGTTCTACCTAGTCCTTCAAACAAATAACCTTATACCACCGAAAGCATCATTTCGTATAGGTCAAATCCAGTCCTCACTCATGTTGTCTATATGCTCGTGACTCCCGAGGGGAGGTCTAACAAAATCATATATGTCTACGATCCCCAAACTCATATGTATGGCTACCCCTAAAAATCCATGGGTAGAGCATATAAGCCGCGAAGCTTGAACGTGACAATCGAAGTACTCAGCCTATTCTTCCAAAGTCTAAGATAAAGCACCTCTATCCTAAGGAAACACGTCACATGCCACTCCAAAATCTTGTTTCCTTCCTATGAATCAACTCCAACAACCCGTTAACTACCATTAATCACTATATAATCCTTTAATTCTACAAATCCAGTGTCTAGGGTGCTCCACATGATCTCCTAAAGTCCTATAATCCCCAAACACTTGAAAGGCTATCCTTACTATAGTAAATCCACCAATTTCCATCATCATGGTCAAGTAAACTCCAAGGTCATGCTTATATAGATCCCTAAATCAACACCGACAATTAATCCAATCTCCTAGTTTATTGTCCACCGAGAAACATGGTATCACGATTGAGATCATCGATCTAAATCCAATTTACTCCGAACCATGTAGACTTACTCAGCTTCTATATTCAACTAGAATCACCTGCTTAAATCCAAATCTCATGTCCAACTAGAATTCCTACAAGTTTCCCTCAAGTTATCATTGTAGTGCCAACTATCTCCTATCAATATCCCTTGGCTAAGTCTAATCCTCATGCATCCAAGAATTTCAGCTCGCGACCATAATTGTCCTACTAAATCCAATTTACTCAGTGGTAATGAAAGCTATGCTGCCATATTAACATGATCCCACCGAGTTCACCTACCAACATGAAAGCCTCACAATCCACCAAATAGTCTCAGATAAATCCCTCTAGGTCACTGATGTAAACTCATCAAGTCATTTGTCATCTATTCCTATATCCTCAATTTGTCTTCCCTATGGCATCATTAGTTCTTGTGCGATATTAGGATGACAACCTACTCTTTCACTATGTCTACTAGTTCCATAATGAACCCAGTGATAAGCAAGGTTACGGAGGCTTAACTGGTTCTCTTGCAATTCTATGGGTTAAGCACATGGTTAAGGATTCGAGCTGGGGTGTCTTGTGAAGTCTCAAAGGGTCTAGGAACGGGTTTCTAGTCTGGAGGTTTAAACATAACTCTATGGGGAAGCACTCGGTCGTGGAGGTTGTAGCAAAAAGTCTTCATTGCTAGTTGGCTGCCAAGGTGGAATTCTCGGTGCATTTTGTCTTGCTAGCCTTCAGTTGATGAGAGAGATGAGAGGGAGAAGTAGCATAGAGGAGGGGAATGCCTAAAGGGGGTTCTAAGTGCAAACAAACAAGTGCCAGAAGGGACAAACAAAGGAAAACAAGGAAGGTCATATAGTCGCGTACTTGTTGCCTAGGGCAAAAGTGCGAGTTATATCAAAAAAAAGGCAACCTGGTGCATGTAGCTCCCGCTTGCGCAGGGTCCAGGGAAGGGTCCGACCACTTTGGGTCTATAGTACGCAGCCTTTCCCTACATTTCTGTAAGAGGGTGTTTCCAGGACTTGAACCCATGACCTCATGGTCACAAGGCAGCAACACACAGTCATGGTTCTATTCGAACCATCATACGGACTCGACTGCGCATAGGGGGTACACGACTCATCCTACCCTAGGGGTTCTCGGACTAAGTAGTCGTGCTTTACTTCGTGCCTCATGCAGTCTTTTGGGTTTTCCTCAGATGTTGCTACGTCTCTTGTAGTTGTTCGATGAAACAATCCGGGTTGAGCCTGAAGATTCTTCAACAACTTCTCGCATGTTGAAGTGATGGGGTGAAGGTGGCTCCTCATAACTGGCATTGACTTGGTCTTCTGTTGTCTTCTTAATCACGACGATCCCCTTTTTGTCTTCTAACCCGTCGATGGTACTAGGTAGGCAATCCTTTATGCAATGACATTATCAAGGCATAATATAGGTCCATCATGTCGGTTATGTTGATTACAACATCGACACCAAGAGCGGGGGATGAGGAGAACCATTTTCCTGCTCACTATGGTGAGGCTGACCAAATGGAGAGGTTCTCATCCACCGATGGTTGCCGATACAACAACTGTAAGGACAGGATTCCTCTATTAGCGATGTATATCATGATCTTGCATATCCTATACCCTGGTCATCGTAGGCCAAGGTTGCATCATCCTGGGGCAGTGTCGAGGGTGTCACCATCTTCTGGGTCCCGATGTCCTCATTCCTCGAGACGGTATCTTCTATTGGTATCGTCCTGTCGTTGTGTCGCCAAACTTGTGTTCAGAAGACGTGGGCGAATGTATGGCAAGGCGTCGTCCTTCTAGGTTATCCACAAGGATTACAAGGAATCCAGTGGTCAGGGGCATAAGGGTTCTAGCAACCAAAGGTTTTGATGGGGAAGAGATCAATAAGGAAAGTATACCTTAGTTTTCGAAAAACTGAGAAGGGAAGAGAAGTATAGATAGTTTTGAAAACTAGTAGTAGTTTTGGAAATAGTTTTACCCTAACTAACGACCATGCTAACTAAGGCTTCCTACAGTCAGAATGGCTCTGATACCAGCTCTATGGGGACCCCGACTCATAAGTCGAAATCACCGAATGCACGTGTACAGTGATTCCAGAGACCAATGCTCACCGAACACACAGAAGCTAAATAACGTCTTACATACATACATATCGTTCTACACAAGTAGGACCATTATGGTCAAGTCTTGAGTGTATCATCACAGCGGAAATCTTCAATAACAACTTGGACCCATGCCATCTGCCTTAACCCTAAAGGCATTCTGACTGGGAACCGTCCTAGCTCACATGTTCGTCGCCGAAGTATTCTTCATTATATCTTGTTCTTTCATGCCTGGCCAATAAAATAACCAGTGGCAAGCCAATGAGTACTTTGAATGTACTCGCAAGCAACCCATGATTGGAGATTGATATGATGAGAAAGAGACCCGGGGGCCATAGGTTTCACTAGTGGCTTCTCTCAAGAGCATAAGTATTCTACGGTGGGTGAACAAATTACTGTTGTGTAATTGACAGAATTGAGCATAGTTATGAGAATATCTAGGTATGATCATGTATATAGGAATCACGTCTGAGACAAGTAGAACGACTCCTGCCTGCATCTACTACTATTACTCCACTCATCGACCGCTATCCAGCATGCATCTAGAGTATTAAGTTAAAAACATAGTAACTCTTTAAGCAAGATGACATGATGTAGAGGGATAGTTTCATGCAATATGATAAAAACCCATCTTGTTATCCTCGATGGCAACAATACAATACGTGCCTTGCCGCCACTTCTATCACTGGGAAAGGACACCGCAAGATCGAACCCAAAGCTAAGCACTTCTCCCATGGCAAGAACAACCAATCTAGTAGGCCAAACCAAACTGATAATTCGAAGTGACTTGCAAAGATAACCAATCATACATAAAAAGAATTCAGAGAAGATTCAAATATTATTCATAGATAGACTTGATCATAAACCCACAATTCATCGGTCTCAACAAACACACCGCAAAAAGAAGATTACATCGAATAGATCTCCACGAGAGAGGGGGAGAACATTGTATTGAGAACCAAAAAGAGAGAAGAAGCCATCTAGCTACTAACTATGGACCCATAGGTCTGAAATAAACTACTCACACTTCATTGGAGGGGCTTGGATGATGATGTAGAAGCCCACCGTGATCGATGCCCCTTCTGGCAGAGCTCCAGAACAGGCCCCAAGATGGGATCTCGTGGATACAGAAAGTTGCGGCGGTGGAATTAGGTTTTTGGCTCCGTCCCCGATCTTTTGGGGTACGTAGGTATATAGGAGGAAGAAGTACATCGGTGGAGCTTCGAGGGGCCCACGAGGCAGGGGGCACGCCCTCCACCCTCGTGACCGCCTCGTGGCTTTCTTGACAGAGGGTCCAAGTCTCCTGGATCTTATTTGACGAGAAAATCACGTTTCCGAAGGTTTCATTCCGTTTGGACTCCGTTTGATATTACGTTTCTCCGAAACACTAAAATAGGCAAAAAAAATAGCAATTCTGGGCTGGGCCTCCGGTTAATAGGTTAGTCCCAAAAATAATATAAAAGTGGAAAATAAAGCCCAATATAGTCCAAAATAGTAGATAATATAGCATGGAGCAATCAAAAATTATAGATACGTTGGAGACGTATCAAGCATCCCCAAGCTTAATTCCTGCTCGTCCTCGAGTAGGTAAATGATAAAAACAAAATTTTTGATGCGGACTGCTATTTGGCATAATTTTAATGTGATTCTTCTTAATTGTGGTAGGAATATTCAGATCCGAAAGATTCAAGGCAAAAGTTCATATTGACATAAAAATGATAATACTTCAAGCATACTAACTAAGCAATTATGTCTTCTCAAAATAACATGGCCAAAGAAAGTTCATCCCTACAAATAGTTTAGTCATGTTTCATTTTCGTCATACAAGAATGCTCTCATCATGCACAACCCCGATGACAAGATAAGCAATTGTTTCATACTTTAGTAATCTCAAACCTATAAACTTTCCTGCAATATATGAGCGCGAGCCATGGACATAGCACTATGGGTGGAATAGAATATAATGAGGGGGGTTATGTGGGGAAGACAAAAAAGGAGAAAGTCTCACATCAACGAGGCTAATCAATGGGCTATGGAGATGCCCACCGATTGTTTTTAATTCAAGGAGTAGGGATTGCCATGCAACAGATGCACTAGAGCTATAAATGTATGAAAGCTCAACAAAAGAAACTAGTGGGTGTGCATTGTGGGGACCCCGGCTCATAAGTCGAGATCACCGAATGCACGTGTAAAGTGATCCCAGAGATCAATGCTCACTTAACACACAGAAGTTGAATAACAAGAGTCTTAGATCCATACATACCGTTCTACACAAGTAGGACCATTATGGCCAAGTCTTGAGTGTATCATCGCAACAGAAATCTTCAATAACAACTTGGACCCATGCCATCTGCCTTAACCCTACAGGCATTCTGACTGGGAAGCGTCCTAGCTCGCATGTTCGTTGCCGAAGTATTCTTCATTATATCTTGTTCTTTCATGCCTGGCCAATAAAATAACCAGGGGAAAGCCAATGAGTACTTTGAATGTACTCGCAAGCAACGCATGATTGGAACAGGGCACAACAATGCAATGACATAGCACTAAGTAGGTAGTTTGCAGAAAGCTAGTTTTGAGTGCAACGACATGATCTAACAATATGTAAAGTATGCATCACGAGAGTACAGATATCCGCATGGACAAGTTATAGATATCAACATATGCGGAGTTGGACACCAATCCAACTTGTTCATCATGTCAAGCCATCTGACTCACCCCAAATGGTTTATCAACACACACACATAGTCTGTATATTCTAGACGTAGTTTAAGCAGCACAGCCCAACTGTCCTTGACCGTGGACACGACTATTCGAATAGTTTTACACTCTGTAGAGGTTGCACACTTTACCCACAAGATCCGGGGAACTTCCGTGTCATCCGCGACCCGCGGTACATCAAGTACCCGGGGTAAGCACCCGATCATTACCTTTCCCTAGACGACACTAACATAGAGTCCACTCGATTGGTAGTAACACCCGTGCCCAACATTCACCTCTTAAAATCATGGAGCCTCGCTCCCATATTCATCACATACCACAAGCATGGGGTACCAACGGTGTGTATGGTGCCCTGTGAAAACAGTCATGGCCGCCCTACCTAGCACGACCCCGTCTCGAGAGAGCGCAACAACGACTCTCCCATCACTAATAATGCGGGCTCCAAGCTAGTATCGGCCTAGGTAATCAGTAATGCCCTTTCCCATATAAGGGTAGAGTGGTGTGCATGTAAGGTTGGGACAGTTGACAAATCTTAAATGTAATCCGTTTTCAAAAACAACACAAACACTTGCCTCGGTACACCACTTCGTCATCAAGTGGTTACCTATCTCATTATCTCCCTCGGGCATAAGTGGCACCCGACGGGATTTTCAAAAAAAGTCTTTTGAAAATACTTTGCCTCCATCACCATGCATATCCCCGTCCCTTTTTGTGTAGCAACTACTCTAGCATCCTACGTACGCCCATCGGCATAACCCTCATGAGGAGGTAGGGTCATGCACCATGCAGGTGTCAACGAGGAAGTAACGGTGGCAAACCACCCCATGTGGTCACCTCATCATCATGTCTCCGATGCAAGCAATAAAAATGCCATATGACATGCATAAAAAGGTTTCATAGACATGGTCAAAGGGATGCTTGCTTGTTTTAACAAAGTCTTCGAGGTCTTCAAATATCTCTGGTCCAACTCCGAGCATTTCGTCTACTTCGTCAACTATCGTCGAAAGCAACCGTAATAAGCAACACAACAAGGCAGAAAATAAAAGTGCTCTAAAAATATTAATTTGACTTTTCTAGGACATCTCTGGTTATATGAAAAATAACCAGAGTGGTTTCATTGGAGTTGGGTCAGTGGATGTTTCTAAACATTTTGATATGATGGAATCAAGGGGATTATGGATTTGCAAGAAGTGTACAGAAATATATTTTTGAAAAATGAGCAAGGGCACCCATTTAACAAACCATGATTTTAGAAGCATCTAGGAGTTGGTTTCACTGGATTTGGAGTTCAAATGAATTCCCTATGAATTGGCAAAAGTTGACAAATATGAAGAAATGGCTCATAATATTGTGTGGCATAGAAAGTATTAAGAAAAATGTTCATAAACTAATTTATGAACTTAGGAGCATCTGGAAATTAGAATCATGGCATTTGGATAAAATTTGAGCTCTCTGTGATTTTCTAAAGTTCATCACAGAAATGGAAAATGGGGTTTTGATAAATATTTCTGAAGAGAAAGTTTCTGGAAAAATGTGCAAATAGCACCATGTGATAGATCATGATTTATGGAGCTACTAGGAATTTGAATCATTGGATTTGGAGCTATGTTGAATTATTTATGGATTTTTGAAGTTGACTTGAAAAAGAAAAAGGAAATAAAGCTTTAACCTTATCCTGCACACAAGGCACCAGATAGACCGTGGGCCGGCCCAGCCGCATGGCCGCACGGGGCAACGTCGAAGGCGCCCACGCGGAGTTCGCCTTCACTGCGGGGACGCGTGAGAGGCTGAACCCACCTCCACTTGCCAGCGTGGCCCGGTGGCTGGGCCACTGACGAGCGGGGCCCGCCTGAAGGGCCTTCGTCTTCATCTTCCTCCCGCGCGCTTGCCTGGCCGAGGGAGCAAAGAGCCCCGACGGCGACTGCCGGCGCTACGGAGCACCTCCGGCGACGCCCTGGCTATGGATGAGCTTGGCGCCGAACGCCGCATCCACTCGTGTATGCCACGGGTGCCGGGGATGGTCGAGGCGACAACGGCTTGGACGCCGGCGGACGGTGCCGTCGGGCAAGATTGGGCACGACGCTACGGTGCGCCCTCAAACAAGGGAAAGAGCGTGGGATCTCCGCCTTGCTCAGGGGAGCCTGCTAGTGGAGAGAGGAGAGGGAGAAGAGCTCGGGCTCGGCTGAATTTAGGTGGAGGCCGGCGGCGGCTCTCCGGCCATGGAGGGCTATGGAGGGCGCGGGGAGAGGAGAGAGTCGGTTGGGATGATGCGCAGGAGGGAGAGAGAGCCATCGGAAGCCGAAGAGGACTAGGGTGGCCTTTAAGGGAAGGGTTGAGGTGCACCGTGAACTCATGCGCCGGCGAGGCTGTTTTCGTCGCTGCAAGCCATGGGGGCTCACATGGGCGTGTCCGGGGTATTTGTAGGGGTGGTCTACGCCCAAAGGAAGGGAGAGAAGGAGAGGGGCAAGGTTCTGGTGCTCGCGCATGCGAGGCCATGCATTGGTCGAGCCGGGCGGCTCTGGGCACGCGCCGCAGGAGGTGAGAGAGAGGGAGAGACGAGGGGGCATGCACGGTGGCGTGTTGCGGACGTCGAGGCACCTCGACCGGCGCGAGGGGGAGTCCCGAGGCGGTCGAGGGACGTGGCGTCAACGGTCGAACGCCCTGCCAGGCGCTCCAGAGCGCGCCTTTGGCCGGCATCCGCGGCTTTTCCGCGTGCACTCGCGCGGCCACTTGTGTCTAGTGGCTGCAGGTGGGAGTAACCAATGGGGAGGGAGGCTTTGGATGCTCTGGAACTTGCCAGGAGTGGGAGAGAGATGAGAAAGGGAGGGAAATGGTTGTCCAGAGAAAAAAATTGGGCCTCTGCCCCCCCTTAATCATTGCCCCTTGGGCATCAAAGCATGTAGGAGTTAGAGGAGGAGCAGGTGAGGCCGTGGGAAAAAGTTCAGCTCATGGAGATTAGTGGAAGGGGCCTAAACAGGGATTTTGTGTTGTTGCCAGAAGGTGTTTGATGGTGGTTTGGTAAAGAAATTTAATTTCACTTGACATGAGACTTAACAGGATGAAATGTCACATAGAAGTGGGGTGTTCCACCATGTTTGAGCTCATTTGGGCAAGGTAGCCAATGTAACTTTTGTAAACCCTAGAAATCAACAGAAAGGGACTTTCCAAGATTTAATCATGCAAATTTATTCTCCTTGATGCACCACTTAGTGTAGTGTCATAATTTGAGGTTCTGAACAGGTCCAAACAAGTTGAGATCAAAAGGAGAAAGTTGCCAATGTAAACTTGTTCGAATTTGGTTCTGGACAGAGAGGGTTTTGGGGCACTTTGATCAAGATAACATTCTCTCCAACTTGTGCCATTTGGTCTAGATGCATTATTACACCATTTGAGCATGCGCACCAAGTTTGAGAGCATTGGACATGTTTGACAGTGCAAAGTTGTTCAAACTTGAAAAAGGATAGAAGTGGTTTTGAGAGGGTTTCATGGGGTTATACTGTTCTCCATGTCATGAGACTTGTCAAGATCATCAAACATGTCATATGTGACATGCTAGAATTTTCTTGGAATTGTTGGGGTATATTTCCTGTAGAAATATTTCAAATCCTTGAAATGGGCAAAAATGGTTTTGGGAGGTTTTGTCCAATATTTTGAACATGACCATGTGTTGAAACTCTTATATATGGAAAATATATGTCCACAGAGTTTCCCTGATTTTTGTCAAATATTTTTGAAACAATAAAATAATTTTTCCCTATTAAAGACCATTTCTGGCCTTAAGAAAAGCTTTTAAATAAAATAGGAAAATAACTGTTAAAATTATATTTTTTGTGGGTTATGGGAATCCTATATCTAATAGGTTTCAAATATACTCTTTGAAATATTTTTCATACCCCAAATCAAGTACTTGTAGTGCAAACCTTAATTCAGGGGTTTTTGGAAAACTAACTTTTGAAAATACTACTTGGCCAAATTATTTTTGTAAGAAAATACTATATTTCACTATACACATGGCATGATCATTGGGCAGAAGTTTGGGGCAAGGAGATGAAGTATGGGAGTTGGAGGATTTATTTGATTTTTTAGAGCACTTGCAAACAACAGACAAAATCCAATCAAGGCAAGGTCCAAAACACTCAAAAGTTTTTGTCATACCACATCTTATCATGATTTATTAGCTTAAGTGTTGTGGCATGAAAATCAGGGTGTGACAGACCTACCCCCTTACAAGAATCTCGTCCCCGAGATTCCCAGACTAGGCGCGGAAAGGGATAGAGATACTTGGACCTGGGGTAGGCTTCAAGTCCTCATGTTGCTTCTGCTTCCTGTGGTGCTCCATTGAATTTGAATCACTTGATGGTGTGGCTTCGTGTATGACGTTCTTCTTGATCCAGGTTGCTAATGGGTAGCTTGTGTTAGGTTAGATTGGGCTAGGGGTTGATGGATCCGTGGCCGATGCCCTCGTAGTGATCGGGCTAGTTAGGAAGTTGGAAACACTTCACGGGTGTGTCGCGTAGAAAATGCTATGCACAGTGGGTAACTCAGGTGGTAACTCCAACTAGTAATTGTCTTCTCTTCGTCTTGTAGCGAACTTAGAGGAGGTTGTTAAATCTTGGAGTGATCTCGAAGAGGGCCAATGAATCTTGGTGTGGGTTTCCTTATCATGGAAATGCTTGGTTCCTTAGAGAGGAGTGGCTTGCATATACCCATGGTCCTTGACGCAAAAGTGTACTTCTTGATGGTGGTGGTTGGTATAGTTCTTCCTCCTTGACATGGCGGTCTTCAAATGTTCCCTAACTAGCTGAACGGCTCTTCTTCCATCTTTGGGTAGACGAGTATGTCACTAAGTAAAAGTGACAACCAACGTGACCAAGTAGTCCATGAAGTTTCTGTTCATGGGTTACATAAGGTAGCCTGTGGCATTGGTGGTGGTAATGGTTGAGTATTGGCCAAGGTTTCCTTGTCCTAGAGCCAAAGCCCATGGTTGTGATTCCGACCATATCGTGGCTTGGTGGGGCTTAAGGGTTTCAAGGATTCTAGGGTGCGAGTGAGCGTTTATCATCTTATCCTTGAGTGCAGTTTCTGAGATGCCAATAGTTCTACCTAGTCCTTAAAACAAATAACCTTATACCACCGAAAGCATCATTTCGTATAGGTCAAATCCAATCATCACTCATGTTGTCTATATGCTCGTGACTCCCGAGGGGGGGTCTAACAAAATCATATATGTCTACGATCCCCAAACTCATATGTAGGGCTACCCCTAAAAATCCATGGGTAGACCATATAAGCCACGAAGCTTGAATGTGAGAATCGAAGTGCTCAGCCTATTCTTCCAAGGTCTAAGATAAAGCACCTCTATCCTAAGGAAACACGTCACATGCCACTCCAAAATCTTGTTTCCTTCCTATGAATCAACTCCAACAACCCGTTAACTACCATTAATCACTATATAATCCTTTAATTCTACAAATCCAGTGTCTAGGGTGCTCCACATGATCTCCTAAAGTCCTATAATCCCCAAACACTTGAAAGGCTATCCTTACTATAGTAAATCCACCAATTTCCATCATCATGGTCAAGTAAACTCGAAGGTCATGCTTATATAGATCCCTAAATCAACACCGACAATTAATCCAATCTCCTAGTTTATTGTCCAACGAGAAACATGGTATCACGATCGAGATCATCGGTCTAAATCCAATTTACTCCGAACCATGTAGACTTACTCAGCATCTATATTCAACTAGAATCACCTGCTTAAATCCAAATCTCATGTCCAACTAGAATTCCTACATGTTTCCCTCAAATTATCATCGTAATGCCAACTATCTCCTATCAATATCCCTTGGCTAAGTCTAATCCTCATGCGTCCAAGAATTTCAGCTTGCGACCATAATTTTCCTACTAAATCCAATTTACTCAGGGGTAATGAAATCTATGCTGCCATATTAACATGATCCCACCGAGTTCACCTACCAACATGAAAGCCTCACAATCCACCAAATAGTCTCAGATAAATCCCTCTAGGTCACTGATATAAACTCATCAAGTCATTTGTCATCTATTCCTATATCCTCAATTTGTCTTCCCTATGGCATCATTAGTTCTTGTGCGATATTAGGATGACAACCTACTCGTTCACTATGTCTACTAGTTCCATAATGAACGCAGTGATAAGCAAGGTTACGGAGGCTTAACTGGTTCTGTTGCAATTCTGTGGGTTAAGCACATGGTTAAGGATTCGAGCTAGGGTGTCTTGTGGAGTCTCAAAGGGTCTAGGAATGGGTTTCTAGTCTAGAGGGTTAAACATAACTCTATGGGGAAGCACTCGGTCGTGGAGGTCGTAGCAAAAAGTCTTCATTGCTAGTTGGCTGCCGAGGTGGAATTCTCGGTGCATTTTGTCTTGCTAGCCTTTAGTTGATGAGAGAGATGAGAGGAAGAAGTAGCATAGAGGAGGGGAATGCCTAAAGGGGGTTCTAAGTGCAAACAAACAAGTGCCGGAAGGGCCAAACAAAGGAAAACAAGGAAGGTCATATAGTCACGTACTTGTTGCCTAGGGCAAAAGTGCGACTTATATCAAAACACAAACAAATAAAAACAAGCAACACACAGTCATGGTTCTATTCGAACCATCATACGGACTCGACTGCGCATAGGGGGTACACGACTCATCCTACCCTAGGGGTTCTCGGACCAAGTAGTCGTGCTTTACTTCATGCCTCATGCAGTCTTTTGGGTTTTCCTCAGGTGTTGCTATGTCTCTTGTAGTTGTTCGATGAAACAATCCGGGTTGAGCCTGAAGATTCTTCAACAACTTCTCGCATGTTGAAGTGATGGGGTGAAGGTGGCTCCTCGTAACTGGCATTGACTTGGTCTTCTATTGTCTTCTTAATCACGATGATACCCTTTTTGTCTTCTAACCCGTCGATGGTACCAGGTAGGCAATCCTTTATGCAATGACATTATCAAGGCATAATATAGGTCCATAATGTCGGTTATGTTGATGACAACATCGACACCAACAGCGGGGGATGAGGAGAACCATTTTCCTGCTCACTATGGTGAGGTGGACCAAATGGCGAGGTTCTCATCCACGAGTGGTTGCCGATACAACAACGGTAAGGACAGCATTGCGCTATTAGCGATGTATATCATGATCTTGCATATCCTATAACCTGGTCATCGTAGGCCAAGGTTGCATCATCCTGGGGCAGTGTTGAGGTGTCACCATCTTCTGGGTCCCGATGTCCTCATTCCTCGAGATGGTATCTTCTATTAGTATCGTCCTGTCGTGGTATTGCCAAACTTGTGTTCAGAAGACGTGGGCGAATGTCTGGCAAGGCGTCGTCCTTCTAGGTTATCCACAAGGATTACAAGGAATCCAGTGGTCAGGGGCATAAGGGTTCTAGCGACCAAAGGTTTTGAAGGGGAAGAGATCAATAAGGAAAGTATACCTTAGTTTTCGAAAAACTGAGAAGGGAAGAGAAGTATAGATAGTTTTGAAAACTAGTAGTGGTTTTGGAAATAGTTTTACCCTAACTAACGACCATGCTAACTAAGGCTTCCTACAGTCAGGATGGCTCTGATACCAGCTCTGTGGGGACCCCAACTCATAAGTCCAAATCACCGAATGCACGTGTATAGTGATCCCAGAGATCAATGCTCACTGAACACACAGAAGCTGAATAACAAGAGTCTTACATCCATACATATCGTTCTACACAAGTAGGACCATTATGGTCAAGTCTTGAGTGTATCATAGCAGCAGAAATCTTCAATAACAACTTGGACCCATGCCATCTGCCTTAACCCTACAGACATTCTGACTGGGAAGCGTCCTAGCTCGCATGTTCGTCGCTGAAGTATTCTTCATTATATCTTGTTCTTTCATGCATGGCCAACAAAATAACCAGTGGCAAGCCAATGAGTACTTTGAATGTACTCGCAAGCAACCCATGATTGGAACAGGGCACAACAATGCAATGACATAGCACTAAGTAGGTAGTTTGCAGAAAGCTAGTTTTGAGTGCAATGACATGATCTAACAATATGTAAAGTATGCATCATGAGAGTACAGATATCCGCATGGACAAGTTACAGATATCAATATATGTGGAGTTGGACACCAATCCAACTTGTTCATCATGTCAACCCAGCTGACTCACCCCAAATGGTTTATCAACACACACACACATAGTCTGTATATTCTGGACATAGTTTAAGCAGCACCGCCCAACTGTCCTTGACCGTTGACACGGCTATTCGAATAGTTTTACACTCTGTAGAGGTTGCACACTTTACCCACAAGATCCGGGGAACTTCCGTGTCATCCACGACCCATGGTACCTCAAGTACCCAGGGTAAACACCCGATCATTACCTTTCCCTAGATGACACTAACATAGAGTCCACTCGATTGGTAGTAACCCCCGTGCCCAACATTCACATCTTAAAATTGTGGAGCCTCGCTCCCATATTCATCACATACCACAAGCACGGGGTACCAACGGTGTGTCCGGTGCCCTGTGAAAACAGTCATGGCCGCCCTACCTGGCACGACCTCGTCCCGAGAGAGCGCAACAACGACTCTCCCGTCACTAGTAATTCGGGCTCCAAGCAAGTATCGGCCTAGGTAATCAGTAATGCCCTTTCCCATATAAGGGTAGAGTGGTTGCGCATGTAAGGTTGGGACAGCGGACAAATCTTAAATCTAATCCATTTTCAAAAACAACACACACACTTGCCTCGGTACACCACTTCGTCATCAAGTGGTTACCCATCTCATTATCTCCCTCGGGCATAAGTGGCACCCGACAGGGTTTTCAAAAAAAGTCTTTTGAAAATACTTTGCCTCCATCACCATGCATATCCCCGTCCCTTTTTGCGTAGCAACTACTCTAGCATCCTACCTACTCCCACCGGCATAACCCTCATAAAGAGGTAGGGTCATGCACCATGCAGGTATCAACGAGGAAGTAACGGTGGCAAACCACCCCATGTGGTCACCTCATCATCATGTCTCCGATGCAAGCAATAAAAATGCCATATGACATGCATAAAAAGGTTTCATAGACATGGTCAAAGGGATGCTTGCTTGTTTTAACAAAGTCTTCGAGGTCTTCAAATATCTCTGGTCCAACTCCGAGCATTTCGTCTACTTCGTCAACTATCGTCGAAAGCAACCGTAATAAGCAACACAACAAGGCAGAAAATAAAAGTGCTCTAAAAATATTAATTTGACTTTTCTAGGACATCTCTGGTTATATGAAAAATAACCAGAGTGGTTTCATTGGAGTTGGGTCAGTGGATGTTTCTAAACATTTTGATATGATGGAATCAAGGGGATTATGGATTTGCAAGAAGTGTACAGAAATATATTTTTGAAAAATGAGCAAGGGCACCCATTTAACAAACCATGATTTTAGAAGCATCTAGGAGTTGGTTTCACTGGATTTGGAGTTCAAATGAATTCCCTATGAATTGGCAAAGTTGACAAATATGAAGAAATGGCTCATAATATTGTGTGGCATAGAAAGTATTAATAAAAATGTTCATAAACTAATTTATGAACTTAGGAGCATTTGGAAATTGGAATCATGGCATTTGGATCAAATTTGATCTCTCTGTGATTTTCTAAAGTTCATCACAGAAATGGAAAATGGGGTTTTGATAAATATTTCTGAAGAGAAAGTTTCTGGAAAAATGTGCAAATAGCACCATGTGATAGATCATGATTTATGGAGCTACTAGGAATTTGAATCATTGGATTTGGAGCTCTGTTGAATTATTTATGGATTTTTGAAGTTGATTTGAAAAAGAAAAAGGAAATAAGGCTTTAACCTTATCCTCCGCACAAGGCACTAGATAGACCGTGGGCCGGCCCGGCCGCATGGCCGCACGGGGTGATGTCGAAGGCGCCCATGCGGAGTTCGCCTTCACCGCGGGGATGCGTGAGAGGTTGAAACCGCCTCCACTTGCCAGCGTGGCCCGGTGGCTGGGCCACTAACGAGCGAGGCCCGCCTGCAGGGCCTTCGTCTTCGTCTTCCTCCCACGCGCCTGCCTGGCCGAGGGAGCAGAGAGCCCTGACGGCGACTGGTGGCGCTATGGAGCACCTCCGGTGATGCCCTGGCTATGGATGAGCTCGGCGCCGAATGCCGCATCCACTCGTGTATGCCACGGGTGCCGGGGATGGTTGAGGTGGCGGCGGCTTCGACGCCGGCGGACGGTGGCGTCGGGCGAGATTGGGCATGGCGCTACGGTGCGCCCTCAGACGGGGTAAAGAGCGTGGGAGCTCCGCCTTGCTCAGGGGAGCCTGCTGGTGGAGAGAGGAGAGGGAGAAGAGCTCGGGCTCGGCTGAATTTAGGTGGAGGCCAGCGGCGGCTCTCCGGCCATGGAGGGCTATGGAGGGCGCGAGGAGAGGAGAGAGCCGGTCGGGATGACGCGCAGGAGGGAGAGAGAGCCATCGGAAGCCGAAGAGGGCTCGGGGTGGCCTTTAAAGGAAGGGGCGAGGTGCACCGTGAGCTCATGCGCCGGTGACGCTATTGCCGTTGCTGCAAGCCACGGGGGCTCACGTGGGGCGTGTCCGGGGTGTTTGTAGGGGTGGTCTACGCCTAGAGGAAGGGAGAGAAGGAGCGGGGCAAGGCTCTGGTGCTCGCGCGTGCGAGGCCATGCATTGGCCGAGCCGGGCGGCTCTGGGCACGCGCCGCGGGAGGTGAGAGAGAGGGAGAGACGAGGGGGCCTGCACGGTGGCGTGTTGCGGACGTCGAGGCACCTCGACTAGTGCAAGGGGGAGGCCCGAGGCGGACGGGGGATGCGGCGTCAATGGTCGAACGCCCTGCCAGGCGCTCCAGAGCGCGCCTTTGGTCGGCATCCTCGGCTTTTCCACGCGCACTCGCATGTCCACTTGTGTCTAGTGGCTGCAGGTGGGAGTAAACAATGGGGAGGGAGGCTTTGGATGCTCTGGAACTTGCCAGGAGTGGGAGAGAGATGAGAAAGGGAGGGAAAGTGGTTGTCCAGAGAAGAAAAATGGGCCTCTGCCCCCCCTTAATCATTGCCCCTTGGGCAGCAAAGCATGTAGGAGTCAGAGGAGGAGCAGGTGAGGCCGTGGGAAAAAGTTCAGCTCATGGAGATTAGTGGAAGGGGGCTAAACAGGGATTTTGTGTTTTTGCCAGAAGGTGTTTGATGGTGGCTTGGGCAAGAAATTTAATTTCTCTTGACATGAAACTTAACAAGATGAAATGTCACATAGAAGTGGGGTGTTCCACCAAGTTTGAGCTCATTTGGGCAAGGTAGCCAATGTAACTTCTGTAAACCCTAGAAATCAACAGAAATGGACTTTCCAAGATTTAATCATGCAAATTTATTCTCCTTGATGCACCACTTAGTGTAGTGTCATAATTTGAGGTTCTGAACATGTCCAAAAAAGTTGAGATCAAAAGGAGAAAGTTGCCAATGTAAACTTGTTCAAATTTGGTTCTGGATAGAGAGGGTTTTGGGGCACTTTGATCAAGATAACATTCTCTCCAACTTGTGCCATTTGGTCTAGATGCATTATTACACCATTTGAGCATGTGCACCAAGTTTGAGAGCATTTGGACATGTTTGACAGTGCAAAGTTGTTCAAACTTGAAAAAGGACAGAAATGGTTTTGACAGGGTTTCATGGGGTTATATTGTTCTCCATGTCATGAGACTTGGCAAGATCATCAAACATGTCATATGTGACATGCTAGAATTTTCTTGGAATTGTTGGGGAATATTTCCTGTAGAAATATTTCAAATCCTTGAAATGGGCAGAAATGGTTTTGGGAGGTTTTGTCCAATATTTTGAACATGACCATGTGTTGAAACTCTTATATATGGAAAATATATGTCCACAGAGTTTCCCTGATTTTTGTCAAATATTTTTGAAACAATAAAATAATTTTTCCCTATTAAAGACCATTTCTGGCCTGAAGAAAAAGCTTTTAAATAAAATAGGAAAATAACTCATAAAATTATATTTTTGTGGGTTATGGGAATCCTATATCTGATAGGTTTCAAATATACTCTTTGAAATATTTTTCATACCCCAAATCAAGTACTTGTAGTGCAAACCTTAATTCAGGGGTTTTTGGAAAACTAACTTTTGAAAATACTACTTGGCCAAATTATTTTTGTAAGAAAATACTACATTGCACTATACACATGGCATGATCATTGGGCAGAAGTTTGGGTCAAGGAGATGAAGTATAGGAGTTGGAGGATTTATTTGATTTTTTAGAGCACTTGCAAACAACAGACAAAATCCAATCAAGGCAAGGTCCAAAACACTCAAAAGTTTTTGTCATACCACATCTTATCATGATTTATTAGCTTAAGTGTTGTGGCATGAAAATCAGGGTGTGCCATGCATCCAACTTGCGTGCTCACGAAGACCTAGGGCACTTGAGGAGGCCCATTGTTGGAATATACAAGCCAAGTTCTATAATGAAAAATTCCCACTAGTATATGAAAGTGATAACATGAGAGACTCTCTACTATGAAGATCATGGTGCTACTTTGAAGCACAAGTGTGGTAAAAGAATAGTAACATTTTCCCTTCTCTCCTTTTCTCTCATTTTTTGGGCCTTTTCTTTTTTATGGCCTTTTTCTTTTTTTGGGCCTTCTCTTTTTTTATTCCTCACTTGGGACAATGCTCTAATAATGATGATCATCACACTTCTATTTATTTACAACTCAATGATTACAACTCGATACTAGAACAAAGATGACTATATGAATGCCTCCGGCGGTGTACTGGGATATGCAATGAACCAAGAGTGACATGTATGAAAGAATTATGAATGGTGGCTTTGCCACAAATACTATGTCAACTACATGATCATGCTAAGCAATATGACAATGATGAATGTTTCATGATGAACAGAATGATGGAAAGTTGCATGGCAATATATCTCGGAGTGGCTATGGAAATGCCATAATAGGTAGGTATGATGGCTGTTTTGAGGAAGATATAAGGAGGTTTATGTGTGAAAGAGTGTATCATATCACGGGGTTTGGATGCTCCGGCGAAGTTTGCGCCAACTCTCAATGTGAGAAAGGGCAATGCACGTACCGAAGAGGCTAGCAAGGATGGAAGGGTGAGAGTGTGTATAATCCATGGACTCAACATTAGTCTTAAAGAACTCACATACTTATTGCAAAAATCTACAAGTCATCAAAAACCTCGGCACTACGCGCATGCTCCTAGGGGGATAGATTGGTAGGAAAAGACCATCGCTCGTCCCCGACCGCCACTCATAAGGAAGACAATCAAATAACACCTCATGTTTCAAATTTGTTGCATAACGTTTACCATACGTGCATGCTACGGGACTTGCAAACTTCAACACAAGTATTTCTCAATTTCACAACTACTCAACTAGCATTACTTTGATATTATGACCTCCATATCTCAAAACAATCATCAAGCATCAAACTTCTCTTAGTATTCAACACACTCATAAGAATGTTTTATTATTAATCTTGCATACCAAGCATATTAGGATTTTAAGAAAATTACCATGCTAATAAGACTCTCAAAATAATCTAAGTGAAGCATGAGAGATCAATAGTTTCTATAAAACAAATCCACCACCGTGCTCTAAAAGATATAAGTGAAGCACTAGAGCAAAACTACAAAGCTCAAAAGATATAAGTGAAGCACATAGAGTATTATATCAAATTCCAAATCATGTATGGCTCTCTCAAAAGGTGTGTACAGCAAGGATGATTGTGGTATACTAACAAGCAAACACTCAAATCATAAAAGACGCTCCAAGCAAAACACATATCATGTGGTGAATACAAATATAGCTCCAAGTAAAGTTACCGATAGAAGTAGACGAAAGAGGGGATGCCTTCCGGGGCATCCCCAAGCTTTGGCTTTTAGGTGTCCTTATATTATCTTTGCGGTGCCATGGGCATCCCCAAGCTTAGGCTCTTGCCACTCCTTGTTCCACAATCCATCAAATCTTTACCCAAAACTTGAAAACTTCACAACACAAAACTTAAAGTAGAAAACTCGTGAGCTCCGTTAGCGAAAGAAAACAAAATACCACTTCAAGGTACTGTAATGAACTCATTCTTTATTTATATTGGTGTTAAACCTACTGTATTCCAACTTTTCTATGGATTATAAACTATTTTACTAGCCATAGATTCATCAAAATAAGCAAACAACACACGAAAAACAGAATCCGTCAAAAACAGAACAGTCTGTAGTAATCTGTAGCTAGCGCAAGATCTGGAACCCCAAAAATTCTAAAATAAATTTCTGGACGTGAGGAATCTATCTATTAACCGTATACAAAACGAATTAACTAAATATCACTTTCCAAATAAAAATGACAGCAGTTCTCGTGAGCGCTAAAGTTTCTGTTTTTTACAGCAAGTTCAACAAGACTTTCCCCAAGTCTTCCCAACGGTTCTACTTGGTACAAACACTAATTAAACACAAAAAACACAACCAAAACAGAGGCTAGATAAATTATTTATTACTAAAGAGGAGCAACAAGCAAGGAATAAAAAAAAATTGGGTTGCCTCCCAACAAGTGCTATCGTTTAACGCCCCTAGCTAGGCATAACAAGCAAGGATAGATCTAGGTATTGCCATCTTTGGTAGGAAATCCATAAGTGTCTCTTGTGATAGATTCATATGGTAATTTTATTTTATTTCTAGGGAAGTGTTCCATGCCTTTTTTTAATGTAAATTGAAATCTAATATTCCCTTCCTTCATATCAATAATTGCACCAATCGTTCTAAGGAAAGGTCTATCGAGAATAATAGGGCAAGAAGGATTGCAATCTATATCAAGAACGATAAAATCTATGGGCACATAATTCCTATTTGCAACAATAATAACATCATTAATTCTTCCCATATGTTTCTTAATATTGTAATCCGCAAGATGCAAGTTTAGAGAGCAATCATCAAAATCACGAAAATCTAGCAAATCACACAAAGTTTTGGGAATAGTAGAGACACTAGCACCCAAATCACACAAAGCATAAAACTCATAATCTTTAATTTTAATTTTAATAGTAGGTTCCCACTCATCATAAAGTTTTCTAGGGATATAAACTTTCAACTCAAGTTTTTCTTCATAAGATTGCATCAAGGCATCAACGATATGTTCGGTAAAGGCTTTATTTTGACTATAAGCATGAGGAGATTTTAGCAAGGATTGCAACAAGGAAATACAATCAATTAAAGGGCAATTTTCATAATTAAGTTCCTTGAAATCCAATATAGTGGGTTTAGCATCATCTAGGGTTTTATTTATTTTAATCCCACTTTTATCAATTTCACCATCAAGATCTAAATACTCTGAATTTTTAGAATGCCTTCTAGGTAAAGGTGGATCATATTCAATCCCATCCTTATCAATATTAATACTGCAAAACAAAGATTTAATAGGGGACACATCAATAACTTTTAGATCTTCATCATTATTTTCATAGGAACTAGAAGAACACGCTTTCATAAAGGCATCTTTCATAGCACGCGTCCTAGCGGTTCTTTCCTTGCACTCCTCAATGGAAATTATCATGGCTTTGAGAGACTCATTGATATAATGCTTAGGAGGAATAGATCTAAGCTTTAAAGAATCAACATCAAGAGAAATTCTATCAATGTTCCTAGCCAAATCATCAATCTTATGCAATTTTTCTTCAATCATAGCATTAAAATTCTTTTGCGAAAAAATAATTTTTTTAATATTAGATTCAAAATCATAGGGCATATTATTATAATTTCCACAAGAATTGTTGTAGGAATTACCATAATTATTAGAGGGATTACTAGGATAAGACCTAGGATTGAAATTTCCTATATACGCGTTGTTACCAAAATTGTTCCTACCAACAAAATTCACATCCATAGATTCATTGTTATTCTCAATCAAAGTAGAGAAGGGCATATCATTAGGATCAGAAGACACACTCTTATTAGCAAATAATTTCATAAGTTCATCCATCTTTCCACTCAAAACATTAATTTCTTCTATCGCATGCACCTTTTTATTAGTAGATCTTTCAATATGCCATTGAGAATAATTAACCATAATATTATCTAGGAGTTTAGTAGCATCTCCTAAAGTGATTTCCATAAAAGTGCCTCCTGCGGCCGAATCTAAAAGATTCTAGAAGCAAAATTCAATCCGGCATAAATTTTTTGTATAATCATCCACAAATTCAAACCATGAGTAGGGAAATTACGTATCATTAATTTCATTCTCTCCCAAGCTTGTGCAACATGTTCATGATCAAGTTGCTTAAAAGTCATAATATCGTTTCTAAGAGAGATGATCTTAGCGGGAGGAAAATACTTAGAGATAAAAGCATCTTTGCACTTGTTCCATGAATCAATACTATTTTTAGGCAAAGATGAAAACCAAGCTTTTGCACGATCTCTAAGCGAAAAAGGAAATAGCTTCAATTTAACAATATCATTATCGACATCTTTCTTCTTTTGCATGTCACACAAATCAACAAAGCTATTAAGATGGGTAGCGGCATCTTCACTAGGAAGGCCGGAGAACGGTTCTTTCATGACAAGATTCAGCAAAGCAGCATTAATTTCACAAGATTTAGCATCAATAAGAGGAGCAATTGGAGTGCTAAGGAAATCATTATTGTTGGTATTGGTGAAGTCACACAATTTAGTATTATCTTGAGCCATCGCGACAAACAAGCAATCCAACACACGAGTAAACAAAAAGCAAACGGGCAAAAGAGGCAAATAGAGAAACAGAGGGAGGATAGAGAGAGAGAGAGGGCGAATAAAACGGCAAGGGTGAAGTGGGGGAGAGGAAAACGAGAGGCAAATGTCAAATAATGTAATGCGAGAGATAGGGATTGTGATGGGTACTTGGGATGTTGACTTTTGTACAGACTCTCCGGCAACGGCGCCAGAAATTCTTCTTGCTACCTCTTGAGCACTGTGTTGGATTTCCCCGACGAGGAGAGGATGATGGAGCAAAGTAGCGTAAGTATTTCCCTCAGTTTTTGAGAACCAAGGTATCAATCTAGTAGGAGGCTACGCGCGAGTCCCACGTACCTACACAAAAAACAATAGCTCAACGCAACCAACGCGCTTAGGGGTTGTCAATCCCTTCACGGTCACTTACAAAAGTGAGATCTGATAGAGATGATAAATAATATTTTTGGTATTTTTGGTATAGAGATGCAAAGTAAAAAGGTAAAAGCAAAGCAATAATAAAGTGATGGAGATTGACATGATGAGAAAGAGACCCGGGGGACATAGGTTTCACTAGTGGATTCTCTCAAGAGCATAAGTATTCTACGGTGGGTGAACAAATTACTGTTGAGCAATTGGCAGAATTAAGCATAGTTATGAGAATATCTATGTATGATCATGCATATAGGCATCATGTCCGAGACAAGTAGACCGACTCCTGCCTGCATCTACTACTATTACTCCACTCATCGACTGCTATCCAGCACGCATCTAGAGTATTAAGTTAAAAACAGAGTAACGCCTTAAACAAGATGACATGATGTAGAGGGATAGTTTCATGCAATATGATAAAACCCCCTTCTTGTTATTCTCAATGGCAACAATACAATACGTGCCTTGCTGCCCCTTCTGTCACTGGGAAAGGACACCACAAGATCGAACCCAAAGCTAAGCACTTCTCCCATGGCAAGAACAACCAATCTAGTAGGCCAAACCAAACTGGTAATTTGAAGAGACTTGCAAAGATAACCAATCATACATAAAAGAATTCAGAGAAGATTCAAATATTATTCATAGGTAGACTTGATCATAAACCCACAATTCATCGGTATCAACAAACACACCGCAAAAATAAGATTACATCAAATAGATCTCCACGAGAGAGGGGGAGAACATTGTATTGAGATCCAAAAAGAGAGAAGAAGCCATCTAGCTACTAACTATGGACCCGTAGGTCTGAAATAAACTACTCACACTTCATCGGAGGGGCTTGGATGATGATGTCGAAGCCCTCCGTGATCGATGCCCCTTCCGGCGGAGCTCCGAAACACGCCCCAAGATGGGATCTTGTGGATACAGAAAGTTGTGGCGGTGGAATTAGGTTTTTGGCTCCGTCCCCGATCGTTTGGGGGTACGTAGGTATATATAGGAGGAAGAAGTACGTCGGTGGAGCTTCGAGGGGCCCATGAGGCAGGGGGCGCGCCCTCCACCCTCGTGACCGCCTCGTGGCTTTCTTGACGGAGGGTCCAAGTCTCCTGGATCTTATCTGATGAGAAAATCACGTTTCCGAAGGTTTCATTCCGTTTGATATTCTGTTTCTCCGAAACACTGAAATAGGCAAAAAACAACAATTCTGGGTTGGGCCTCCGGTTAATAGGTTAGTTCCAAAAATAATATAAAAGTGGAAAATAAAGCCCAATATAGTCCAAAACAGTAGATAATATAGCATGGAGCAACAAAAAATTATAGATACGTTGGAGACGTATCATAGTTTATAGTGGATTAAGTTGGAGCACCCCTAAAGGGTTTAATCTTTTCGGAAGCAGTGCCTACGGTTATGTGGCAGATTGGAAATTTATAATATCCGATTGTAGAGAACTTGACACCAGAGCTGAATTAAAATACACCAACCGCGTGTGTAACCATGACCGTCTCTTTTTGAATGAGTTTGAGAAGAGAACATGGTAGGGTTATGATTGAATCGTAAGTAGTTCAGGATCACTTATTGATCATTACTAGTTTGCGACCGTTATGCATAGTAACTCTTCTTACTCTTGTACTCGCAAGTTAGCCACCATACAATTGTTAGTGCTGCTCCAACCTCACCACTTATCCATTCCATACCCATTGAGCTTTGTTAGTCTTGATACCCATGGTAATGGGATTGTTGAGTCCTCGTGGCTCACATATTACTAAAACAACAGTTGTAGGTACATGTAATGCGATGATATGACGTTAGAGCGATGCTTGCTTGTTTTGGAGTTCTTCTTCTTCGATCAAGGGATAGGTTCCAGGTCGAGAACCTGGTATTAGCAGGGTGGATGTTGTTCTTCTTTTTCGTTTGTTTTCATCCGTAGTCGGATCCTGCTCTTCCGTATGATGATTGCTATGTATTGTTGTATTGATGTATTCATTATGTAGCTTGTGGCGAGTGTAAGCCTTATCTGGTATAATTATCTATTCAGTACATGCTATGTTGTAATGATATCCACCTTGCTTTGCGCTCGAAATGCGGTTGTGCTCCGATCATGAAACTCCTGACATTTAGGAGTTATGACAGTGTCCCGGGGAGTTGAGCTCCATGGTGCTTTCGTCATAGTGTTTATAATTTCATTTCTAGAATACCAGAGGACACCGACATCGAAAACGCTTCTATACACTTTGTGGTGAGAGTAGTTTTGCGCCACCCAGTACTAGGGAGAGCGGTCAGATGTATTGCCACAGCTAGTATAGCTGTTTTTTAAGGTTTGGGCTACACAGTTTCCGAGGTTCTTAGTTATGTGTTGAGGAGGCGGTACATTTGGAGTGTAGAATTCCGCTAGGAGTTGTGTGATGATATTTTGCTCCTTGTACTTGTTGTACCAGATTTCATAACCAAGAATTTCGGGAGTTCATAGGTGGGAATTCAATTAGTTATCTACGCTTATCTTCCGACAAATGCATGAGGGGTTATGTATTTGTTTCCATTTTATTCTGTAAGCCAAATCCTTTGTTTTGATTTGAGCAGTGGTATTCGAGTTGCCTCGAAGTCAAGTGTTGATTCCATACCTTTCCTAAGCTGTGTTCTCATATTTATATGTGAATGCTAATCCTTCTGGATCATTGAGATTGCCATGTCAATCCTTTTCAACCGGTGCACTTGTCTTCAAGTTATTCTATACGGGCGCCATTGAGAAGCCTGAGGATTCGCTCATTTCACCTGTCCCGAGTTGCCTTTGTGTTTTTACCCTCCCACCCTTTCTCTTCACGGTGTCAGAGGTCGCAATCAAGTATCCATTTTATTCATGTGAAGTCTCTTCATTCTTTTCCTTCAATGTTCTTATTCGGTGATTTCTCACGAAGATGCTCAAGATCTTCAAATTTACTATTACTCATTCTCTTTTCTTCTCCGGTAGACTAAACTCAAGCTTTGATGTTGTTTGCCTCTCTTCCTCTTGCTTCACATGTTTTCCCATGTTGGAATTTCTTATCCAAGGCTCTCTGATTTATTCACCTCTTGATATTTATATCTGGAGTGTCGAAGATATCTCAGAAGATTTGTTTTTCCATTATAGATCCGTTCAAACTATTTTGAGCTGGTTACCTCATTTAAGATATTTAATACAACAGGTGCATAGTCGCTTTCTAAGCATTCGTTCCAATGGTGTTTTCTTTTTAGTGGGCCCATGACCCACACGTCATTTCCCAAGATCTTGCCTGACGCTTCTAATTAGTCCGGAGTGATTCCAAAATTCTTTCAGAGTTTGACGTAAGAATGATTTCTCATCAATCAAATGTCTTCTCCGAGGAGGTGCACTTCCCGAAAGCCTCGATAGATATCTTGCCAGGTTTCTTCTTCTTCTCCTTGGCGAGAGCTGTAGCCTTGATGGTCTCCATGATACGTCCATTTTGCATCATGCTTTTATAATGATATTTATTGCATTATGGGCTGTTATTACACATATTATCACAATACTTATGCCTTTTGTCTCTTATTTTACAAGGTTTACATGAAGAGGGAGAATGCCGACAACTGGAATTCTGGACTGGAAAAGGAGCAAATATTAGAGACCAATTCTGCACAACTCCAAAATTCTAGAAACTCCACGAAGAATTATTTTGGAATATATAAAAAATATTGAGCGAAAAAGCACCAGAGGGGGGCCACCTGCCATCCACAAGGCTGGGGGCGCGACCTACCCCCTAGGCATGCCCCCTGCCTTGTGGGCTCCCTGGCAGGCACCCGATGCCCATCTTTTGCTATATGGTGTGTTTTGACCTGGAAAAAATCAAAAGGGAGCTTTCGGGATGAAGCGCCGCCGTCTCGAGGAGGAACCTGGGCAAAACCAATCTAGGGCTCCGGCAGAGCTGCTCTACCGGGGAAACTTCCCTCCCGGAGGGGAAATCATCGCCATCGTCATCATCAACAATCCTCTCATAGAGAGGGGTCAATCTCCAGCAACATCTTCAGCAGCACCATCTCCTCTCAAACCCTAGTTCATCTCTTCTATCAGATCTTTGTCTCAAAACCTCAGATTGGTGCCCGTGGGTTGCTAGTAGTGTTGAATACTCCTTGTAGTTGATGCTAGTTGGTTTATTCGATGGAAGATTATATGTTCAGATCCTTAATGATAATTAATACTTCTCTGATTATAAACATGAATATGCTTTGTGAGTAGTTACGTTTGTTCCTGAGGACATGGGAGAAGTCTTGTTATAGTAATCATGTGAATTTGGTATTCATTCATTATTTTCATAAGATGTATGTTGTCTCTCCTCTAGTGGTGTTATGTGAACTTCGACTACATGACACTTCACCATTACTTGGGCCTAGGGGAAGGCATTGGGAAGTAATAAGTAGATGATGGGTTGCTAGAGTGACAGAAGCTTAAACCCTAGTTTATGCGTTGCTCCGTAAGGGGCTGATTTGGATCCATATGTTTCAAGCTGTGGTTAGATTTATCTTAGTTCTTCTTTCGTAGTTGCGGATGCTTGCGAGAGGGGTTAATCATAAGTGGGAGGCTTGTCCAAGGAAGGGTAGCACCCAAGCACCGGTCGACCCACATATCAAATTATCAAAGTAACGAATGTGAATCATATGAGCATGATGATAACTAGCTTGACAATAATTCCCATGTGTCCTCGGGAGCGCTTTGCTTCATATAAGAGTTCATTCAGGCATGTCCATTGCTACAAAAAGGATTTGGACACCTTGCTGCACATTGTTTACTTTTGTTACTTGTTACTCGTTATGAATTATCTTATCACACAACTATCTGTTACCGATAATTTTAGTGCTTGCATAGAATACCTTGATAAAAACGCTTGTTATTTCCTTCTGCTCCTCGTTGCGTTCAACACTCTTACTTATCGAAAAGACTATGATAGACCCCCTATACTTGTGGGTTATCAAGACTCTTTTCTGGCGCCGTCTCCGGGGAGTGAAGCGCATTTGGTGAGTGGAAGTTGGTAAGGAAACATTTATATAGCATGCTGAAATTTACTGTCACTTGATACTATGGAAAATAATCCTTTGAGGGGGTTGTTCGGGGTATCTTCACCCTGACCGGAAGATCAAAAGAGTTGCCCATCAACCTACTGCACCTACTGAAAATATTTACTATGAAATTCCTTCGTGTATGATAGAGAAACTGCTAGCTAATCCTTACGCAGGAGATGGAACATTACATCCTGATATGCACATAATCTACGTGGATGAAGTTTGTGGATTATTTAAGCTTGCAAGTTTGACCAAGGATGTTCTCAAGAAGAAGGTCTTCCCTTTATCTTTGAAGGGAAAGGCATTGACATGGTATAGGACTGTGATGATATTGGACCATGGAACTACAACCGATTGAAATTGAAATTTCATCAAAAGTTTTATCCTATGCATCTGGTTCATCGTGATCGGAATTATATATAATTTCGGCCTCATGAAGGAGAATGTATCGCTCAAGCTTGGGGGAGGCTTAAGTCAATGTTATATTCATGCCCCAATCATGAGCTTTCAAGAGAAATTATTATTCAAAAACTTTTATGCTCGACTTTCTCGTAATGATCAATCCATGCTTGATACTTGTTGTACTAGTTCTTTTTTCAGGAAGACTATTGAATTAAAATGGGATTTATTGGAAAGAATTAAAAGCAACTCTGAAGATTGGGAACTCAGTGAAGGTAAGGAGTCAGGTATAAACCTGAAGTTTGACTGTGTTAAATCATTCATGGATACCGATGCTTTTCGTGATTTTAGCACTAAATATTGACTTTACTCTGAGATAGTAGCTTCTTTCTGTGAATCATTTGCTACTCATGTTGATCTCCCTAAGGAGAAGTGGTTTAAATATCATCCTCCCATTCAAGTGAAAGTAGTAGAACCTATTAAAGTTGAAGAAGAAACTATTACTTATAATGTTGACCCTATTGTTCCTACTGCTTATATTGAGAAACTACCTTTTCCTGTTAGAATAAAGGAACATGCTAAAGCTTCAACTGTGGTTTGTAAGAGTTATACTAGAACACGTACACCCCCTGAATAAATTAAAGTTGAACCTAGTATTGCTATGTTTAAAGATCTCTTGGTTGATAATATTTATGGTGTAGCGACCCGACCTCAGACGGTCAAGTCTCTGTGCTTCAGTGTCATCCCTGGATCGGTAATGCTGACACACACAGTACTCGAAGGATTTATAACAGATTAGCAATCACACACTTATTACATTGAATGTCTCAAAAGAGAACTTATTACAATAAATATGGCATAAGGCCATCTAATACAATAACAGTGGAAGGCTTGGAAGATAAAGTGAGTCCATCAACTCCAACGACATAGCTGAGCTGCACGGCAATGACCTAACGAACCTTACTCCTCGTCTAAAAAGTCTGCAACATAATATGTTGCAGCCTGAAAACGGGTCAGCACATGGAATATGCTAGCAATATAACACAGTAGAGCAAGAACTGAATAATGCTATCACTACATGAATATTTCGCTGGTGGAAAGGCTCTAGGGTTAAAGTTTTTCAAAAGCCAATTTTTTCCCTACAACAGAGGAATAGATTTTATTTAACTATCATGGTAGTTGAAACATCATTGAGAAGGTTCCTCCAACTCAATCCCAATTAAAAGTAATTATCAACCCAACAATATTAAATTAGACTGATGAGATATAAATGATAATCCAAGTACTAGATACTCAAGATGTCCATAACTGGGGACACGGCTAACCATGATTAGATTGTACACTCTGCAAAGGTTTGCGCACTTTTCCCCACAAGACTTGATCTCCTCCGTTGGATTTCTCGCACTACATGGTGTTTGAGAAATGGATGACCGAGACACAGTCTTTCATAAGAATTAACTCTCTACTCTGGATAGATAGTACCACCTACAACCCACTACATCTGTTAGTCTACCTCTTCGACAGCTTCACGCAAATTACTCAACTATGCCAGAGCCCATAATGGCTTGTGGCTACACACGGAAGTTTCTAGCATGAAATATCTCAGTTCCCTTTGAGCCTGGGTGGCGGACCTTAGGATTATCACACGGGTACTCCGGGATATCCTAGGACAACACTGGATTCTCCAGGTGCCCGACAAGCAATCCACCCAGATGTGTATTAAAGTTTCCACCTTAAGTTGAACCATTAATTAAAAATCTCACGTCTGTAATGGATTCACTCACCCAAACCATGTCTACGAGCATAGCATAGCAATATAAGCTTTACGTAGATGCAACTCCCAAGGGTTTGTTAATAACAGGGCAAGGTTCTACCTCATCAACTACTTCCCAAACCCACATGTTATATCACAACCTACTCATGCAATGTTTGAGGATTGGAACTAATGCATAAAACTGGGTGATAAAGGGGTATGATCAAAGTGTTACTTGCCTTGCCGATGATCCGCAAAACCTAGAGACTCATAGTAGAACGCTTCGCACTCCGGGTGTTCTATCACAAACAAACAATACAATACATAAGCAATCAAGCAAATATGCATGGGTAAAACACAAATAAGATCTAATCTGGAAAGTTCAACTTAGGAACTCCGGTTTGCAAAAAAATCAAATCAATCGGAGCAACGAAACTCAAACTACAAAAGAAACAAGATCTGATTACTAATCTATACTAAAGTCAAATTTTACAATACCAAAATCTTGTTCAAGGTGGTTAAACGGAAAGAGGGCTTCGAGACAAAGATCTAGGCGCTTGGATCGCCTGATTCTGATAAACGAGCGAAAAGATAAACTAAAACGAAAATCGGATCAGAAATCACGATCGAAAATAATCGCAGAAAAACCCTGGAAAAAGAAAAACTGTCGAATAGGCTAACGAACGAACGTTCGCTGCCTGCGGCTAACGGGTGAAAACCGTTCGTTAAAATGAACGTATGGACGAACGTCCGCTAAATAAATAAACCAAAAAAGACTAAAACCAAACTAATCTAAAAAACTAGGGTTTAAATAAAAACCGATCCATTTTTACCTAAACCGGAAAAAAACCGGCGGTGAAACGGATCGGATCGGAACGGCGGCTCCGGCGGGGCGAGGTGGGGCTATGGGGTGGCGGAGAAGGTGGGGTGGTGCGGCGCGGCGGCTCGGCGGCGGCTGCGGGCACTGCTGCTGCTGCGGCTTGGGTGGCGATGTGGGGCGGCGGCGGCGGGTATTTAAGAGGGGGAGAGGCGGGCTCGGCTTGGGGGAGGGGCAAACCGAGGCGGCGGCGGTCTCCCGGACTCCGGCGGAGTCCGGTGCGGGCACGGGGAGCGCGGGGGAGGCGGTGGCGCGGGTTTGGGCCGGTCGGCTGGGCTGGGCTTCGGCCTAGTCGGGCGCTGACTTTTTTTATAACGTTCCGACAAAAATAAATCCTAAATAAATAAATAAAAATCTAAAAATTCCAAAACAAATTTTCACCATCTAAATAAAATATTTAGAACAAGATGAACATTTTCTTGGCCCTAAAATGCAATTTTGAAAACATGCAATTTTTCTAATGCAAAAAAAATTGCAATAAAATCCAAATAAATCGTTTATTTGATTTTAATATTTTTCCTCTAATATTTCATCTATCTTGGAGAAGTAATTTTATCTCCTCTCATATATTTTTGTTTTAGAAATATTAGGAAGGAAAAATAATCAAAACCAAATGATCCTCTTTTCAAAATTTGAGAAAACTCAAATATGAAATTAACGAAATCCCCAACTCTCTCCGTGGGTCCTTGAGTTGCGTAGAATTTATAGGATCAAGCCAAAATGCAATAAAATATGATATGCAATGATGACCTAATGTATAACATTCCAAATTGAAAATTTGGGATGTTACAAACCTACCCCCTTGAGATGAATCTCGCCCTCTAGATTCGGGTTGGCTAGAAAATAGGTGTGGGTGGTCTTTGCGAAGATCATCATCTCGTTCCCAGGTGGCTTTGTCCTCGGTATGGTGGCTCCAGTGAACCTTGCAAAACTTGACGACTTTTCTGCGAGTAACCCGGCTGGCAAACTCAAGAATCTTGACTGGTTTCTCCTCATAAGTCAAATCATTATTCAACTGTATCGCTTCCAGCGGTACTGTATCTCTCAGAGGAATGTCAGCCATCTCGGCGTGGCACTTCTTCAACTGAGAAATGTGGAACATATCGTGAACTCCTGACAATCCTTCGAGTAATTCCAACTTGTAAGCAACTTCTCCCATACGTTCTAAAACTTGGTATGGTCCCACAAAACGTGGCGCTAACTTTCCCTTAACTCCAAAACGCTTTACTCCTTGAAGTGGTGATACTCGAAGATACACTCTGTCTCCGATTTCATAGACAACCTCCTTGCATTTTGAGTCTGCATAACTCTTCTGTCGGGACTGAGCTACCTTCAGTCTATCTCAAACCAGTTTAACCTTCTCTTCTGATTCCTTAATAAAATTTGGTCCAAACAACTGACGGTCTCCAACTTCATGCCACATCAACGGCGTCCTGCACCTTCTTCCATGCAGGGCTTCGAACGGTGCCATCTTCAAACTGGCCTGGTAACTATTGTTGTATGAGAACACCGCATAGGGTAGGTTGTCATCCCAACTAGATCCATAATCTAGTGCACAAGCTCTCAACATATCCTCCAGAATCTGGTTGACTCTCTCGGTCTATCCATCTGTTTGCAGGTGAAAAGTTGTACTGAACTCCAGTCTGGTTCCCAAAGTTTCATGCAACTGATTCCAATACCTTGAGGTAAACTGGGGTCCTCTATCTTATACAATGGTCCTCGGAACTCCATGCAAACATACGATCCTGGTCATGTATATCTTGGCCAACTTCGCACTTGTATAGGTGGTTTTTACTGGGATAAAGTGAGCCACTTTGGTCCAGTGATCAACTACTACCCATATAGAATCATACCCTGATTTGGTCCTGGGAAATCCGTTGATGAAATCCATGCCAAGCTTATCCCACTTCCATTTGGGTATAAGCATAGGCTGTAACAATCCTCCTGGCTTTTGATGTTCTGCCTTCACTCTCTGACATACATGACATACGGCTACATACTTGGCAATATCCTTCTTCATACCAGTCCACCAGAAATGCTCCTTTAAATCCAAATACATCTTGGTGTTTCCGGGGTGTATTGAGTATGGTGAGTCATGAGCCTCCTGAAGTATTAACTTCCTGATCTCTGTGTTATTGGGCACATAAACACAGTCCTCAAACCACAAGGTGTCGTGTTCATCCTCATGAAAACCTTTGGCCTTTCCTTTGCTCAATCTCTCTTTTATCTCGGCAATCTATTTGTCATCCTTCTATGCTTCTCGAATATTTCCTAACAATGTAGACTGAACTTCCATTGTTGCAACAAAACCTCTAGCGACAATCTCCAATCGAAGTTCCGTAAGATCCTTTGCTAACTCCTTTGGCAATCCTATGCTTACGAGGGTGTTAGCATAACTCTTCTGGCTCAAAGTGTCTGCTACGACATTGGCCTTGCCTGGATGATAGTGAAGCTTCATGTCATAATCCTTTGTAAGCTCCAACCATCTCCTCTGCCTAAGGTTCAGCTCCTTCTGTGTGAAAATGTACTTCAAACTCTTATGATCAGTGTACACATCACAACGGTTTCCAATAAGGTAATGTCTCCAAGTCTTCAATGCATGCACTACGGCAGCCAACTCCAAATCATGCGTGGCATAATTTAACTCATGCGGTTTCAGTTGTCGCGAGGCATACGAAACAACTCTTCCGTCCTGCATCAGTACTCCTCCAAGTCCTAAGCGAGACGCATCCCAATACACATGGAAATCCTTGCGTATATCCGGCAGAATCAGCACTGGGGCTGTAGTCAGACATTTCTTTAACTCCTGAAAACTCGCCTCACACTCTTCCGTCCATTTAAATTTGGTATCCTTCTTCAATAACTCCATCATTGGCTTCGCAATCTTGGAAAAAAATTCTCAATGAATCTCCGGTAGTATCCTGCGAGTCCAAGAAAACTATGGATCTCGCTAACTGAAGTGGGTGCCAACCATTCAGTGACTGACTAAACCTTGGTGGGGTCTACTGCTATACCTTATCCCGATATAACATGTCCAAGGAATCCAACTTCCTTCAACCAAAACTCACATTTGCTGAACTTGGCATACAACTGATGTTCCCTGAGTTTCTCGAGAACTAAACGCAAATGCTCCTTGTGCTCCTCTTCATTCTTCGAGTATACCATTATATCATCAATGAACACCACAACAAACTTATCCAAATATTCCATGAACACCTTTTTCATCATGCTCATGAAATAGGCAGGGGTGTTAGTCAGTCCAAATGACATGACCGTATACTCATATAACCCGTACCTTGTGGTAAATGCAGTTTTAGGTATATCCTTCTCCCGGATCTTCAGCTGGTGATATCCTGATCGCAGATCGATCTTCCAAAACACCTTAGCTCTGTGCAACTGGTCAAACAAATCATTGATCATCGACAGTGGGTATTTGTTCTTGATCGTCACCTCATTCAACGCATGATAATCAACAACTATTCTTAGAGACTTATCCTTCTTCTCAACCAAAAGCACTGGGGCTCCCCATGGTGATGAACTCCGCGGATGTAACCTTTCTCCAATAACTCCTTGATCTGCTTCTTAATCTCCTCCAGATCATTTGCGGGCATCTGGTAGGGTCTCTTTGATATTGGCTCTGTACCTGGCAATAGCTCTATCAAAAACTCGATGTCTCGATCTGGTGGCATGCCTGGTAGCTCCTCTGGAAAAACATCTGGGTAATCCTTCACTACAGGCACTTCCTCCTGAACAATTCCCGTGAGGGTATTTACTTGGCTCCTCCTAGGCGCATACCTAGATACATACTTGATCCTGTTTCCCTCTAGGGTGGTGAGATAAATCGACTTACTAGCACAGTCAATGCTCCCTCCATACTTTGACATCCATTCAATGCCTAATATCACATCCAATCCTTGTGACTCCAAAATTATCAAGTCTGACGGGAAAACATGGCTACCAATGGTTAAGGGTATCCGGTCGCACCGTCGGCTAGCCATATACTCTGCTCCAGATGAACTTACTAACAGACGGGTCCTAAGGGCTTGGGTTGGTAGTTTAAACTTATCCATGAATCCCCTTGATATGTATGAATGTGATGCACCAGTATCAAAAAGAACAAGGGCGGTAAAAGACTTAACCAAAAACTTACCGATAACTCCGTCTGGCTGCCCTTCAACCTCCACCACGTTAACGTGGTTCACTTGTCCTTTGTTGAATGGATTGGGATTCTTCCCAGCGCTTCCATTACCGTTTCCATTCTTTGCTTCAGGGCACTCCGTGGCATAGTGTCCAGTCTTCCCGCACTTGAAGCAAGTAATGTGACTTAGGTCTCTCTTGGCGGGTGTGGCTGGATTGGAGCGGTTCTGATTGTTGCTTGTTCCGTTCCCAGTCCCATTCTTGGAACCATTGTGGTTATGCGAACTTCCTCCATTCTGGTTATGACCTCCATGGTTATGAACAAGTCCTCCCGAGTTCGGGGTTAGACAAGGCTTCTGCTGAGCTCCTGAGTTGTACCTTCCTTGTCCATACTTCCTTTTCCGGTTCTCAATTTGCTGCTGCTTCCCTTCAATCAAAAGAGCCTTGTCTACCAACTCCTCGTAGTTGTTAAATGTTGCCACCATCAATTGCATGCTCATCTCATCATTCAGCCCTTCCATAAACTTCTCCTGCTTCGCGGCATCTGTGGCCACATCGTCAGGGGCATAACGAGACAGCTTACTAAATTCATCCATGTACTGCCCCACAGTATGGTTCCCTTGGTGCAAGTTGCGAAACTCACGCTTCTTCATGCTCATAGATCCCGTTGAGACATGGGCGGTGCGGAATGCTTGCTAAAACGGATCCCATGTAATAGTGGCTATAGGGTAGGTGACAGTGTAATTCTCCCACCATGAGGCTGCTGGTCCATCCAACTGATATGTGCGGCAAAACGCACCTTCTCAGCATCTGTACATCCTGTAGTGGTTAACTCCCTTCCAATCCTGTGGAGCCAATCATCTGCCACTATCGGCTCGGTGCTACTGGAGAACACCGACGGCTGCAATCTCAGAAAGCGGGCTAAGCTATCAACTGGTGGTGGTGGCGGTGGGTTATCGTTGTTGTTGTTGCCTTGGTTCTAAACTAACAACTGCATTAGAGTATTCTGCTGCTAGATCAACTGAGTGAGCTCCGGTGGGCAGGTAAATACGGGGTCACATCTCGGAGGCATCTGAGGGTTCAGAGGGAAGAGAATAGAATAGAATGGGGTCTAGTGAGAGAAACACTACCCATATGCACATGAGACAAACACAATCATATCAATCAATCAATCAATCAATCAAGGGCATACAATCGATCTAACTATCGTTACAAAAGTGCTCGGACTATACTACATACATGGTGGAATACTACTACTGATGTGGTGGTCTATTAGAAATATTGATCGGTCAAAGACTCCATGATGTCTGCTCCAGCTTCGTCTTCATAGTCATCATCTCTATCGTCGCGGTTTGAGTCAGTGTTGTCGATGATGATGTAGTCCTCAGACCGAATCTCCTTGGGTTCATCGTCTTCTCCTCCTGGCGCGGGGTCTCCCATGAAGACTTCTAGCTTCCTTTCCAGATCGTCATTCTTCTCCACTAGTACGACGATTTCCTCCTCATAATCTTCATGAGTAGCCTTGAGTTCTTCCTCCAGTTCCGTGATCCTTGTCATTGCCTTCTTCAGATCTATCATGCCTGCGCACATCTGGTTCTCCTAGCGACGAATGTGCTGGTTTAACTCCTGGATGAAATTTGCGATTGATCTATCCTTCCTGGTGCTGATCATCTCCCATTGCTCATCTCGGCGCCCACAAATTTGGTAGATAGTATCCTTAAGCTCCTTATGGTAAACTTCTCCAATGCGTCCCATGGTGATGTGGGCCGCCATACTCTTTCCTAAACTCCAAGTTGGTGCATCAAAGGAAAACTCTATGGGCTTAGTGACTGGCACGAATATCCTTCCTGGAACTTTAACTTGAATCATCCATCGCTCCTCTTCTGGTAAAGTGGCGTTGTAAGTCCAGGTGAAGCTTGGTATTCCAATGTTCAGGTATTTAGTGACTTCCTTCAAGTGTCGTCCAAAAGGTGCTTCTTCATCCAGTTGTGCAAACTTATTCCTTGCGTCCGCCATCCTAAAGAGTAGAAAATGGAGAGGAGTCAGAAATGAGAAGAGAGTAGTGATCTAGCGCTTTAGCTTAGTGGTCATGTCCTACACTCAGCGTGTGCTCTGATACCATCTTGTAGCGACCCGACCTCAGAAGGTCAAGTCTCTGTGCTTCAGTGTCATTCCTGGATCAGTAATATAGACACACACAGTACTCGAAGGATTTATAACAGAGTAGCAATCACACACTTATTAAATCAAATGTCTCAAAAGAGAACTTATTACAATAAATATGGCATAAGGCCATCTAATACGATAACAGTGGAAGGCTTGGAAGATAAAGTGAGTCCATCAACTCCAATGGCATAGCTGAGCTGCATGGCAACGACCTAATGAACCTTACTCCTCGTCTGAAAAGTCTGCAACATAATACGTTGCAGCCCGAAAATGGGTCAGCACATGGAATATGCTGGCAATATAACACAGTAGAGCAAGAACTGAATAATGCTATCACTACATGCATATTTGGCTAGTGGAAAGGCTCTAGGGTTAAAGTTTTTCGAAAAGCCAATTTTTTCCCTACAACGAAGGAATAGATTTTATTTAACTATCATGGTAGTTGAAACGTCATTGAGAAGGTTCCTCCAACTCAATCCCAATTAAAAGTAATTATCAACCCAACAATATTAAATTAGAGTAATGAGATACATATGATAACCCAAGTACTAGATAATCAAGATGTCCATAACCGGGGACATGGCTAACCATGATTAGATTGTACACTCTGCAGAGGTTTGCGCACTTTTCCCCACAAGACTCGATCTCCTCCATTGGATTTCTCGCTCTACATTGTGTTTGAGAAACGGATGACCGAGACACAGTCTTACAGAAGAATTAACTCTCTACTCTAGATAGACAGTACCACCTATAACACAGTACATCTGCTAGTCTACCTCTTCGAGAGCTTCACGCAACTTACTCAACTATGCCAGAGCCCACAATGGCTTGTGGCTAAAAACAGAAGTTTATAGCATGAAATATCTCAGTTCCCTTTGAGACTGGGTGGCGGACCTTAGGATTATCACACGGGTACTCTGGGATATCCTAGGACAACACTGGATTCTCCAGGTGCCCGACAAGCAATCCACCCAGATGTGTATTAAAGTTGCCACCTTAAGTTGAACCATTAATTAAAAATCTCACTTCTGTCATGGATTCACACACCCAAACCACGTCTACGAGCATAGCATAGCAATATAAGCAATACGTAGAAGTAACTCCCAAGGGTTTGTTAATAACAGGGCAATAGGTTCTACCTCATCAACTACTTCCCAAACCCACATGTTATATCACAACCTACTCATGCAATGTTTGAGGATTGGAACTAATGCATAAAAACTAGGTGATAAAGGGTTATGATCAAAGTGTTACTTGCCTTGCTGATGATCCGCAAAACCTAGAGACTCGTAGTAGCACGCTTCGCACTCCGGGTGTTCTATCGCAAACAAACAATAGCATACATAAGCAATCAACAAAGGATGGACGGGTAAAACACAAATAAGAAGACCTAATCTAGAAAGTTCAACTTAAGAACTCCGGTTTGCAAAAAGAATTAAATCAAACGGAGCAACGAAACTCAAACTGCGAAAAAAACAAGATCTGATTACTAATCCATACTAAAGTCAAATTTTACAATACCAAAATCTTGTTCAAGTTGGTCAAACGGAAAGAGGGCTTCGAGACGAAGATCTAGGCGCTTGGATCGCCTGATTCCGATAAAAGAGCGAATAGATAAACTAAAATGAAAATCGGATCAGAAATCACGATCGAAAATAATCACGGAAAAACCCTGGAAAAAGAAAAACCGACGAATAGGCTAACCAACGAACATTCGCTATCTACGGCTAACGAGTGAACACCGTTTGTTAAAACGAACGTACGGACGAACATCCGCTAAATAAATAAACCAAAAAAGACTAAAACCGAACTAATCTAAAAAACTAAGGTTTAAATAAAAACCGATCAATTTCTACCTAAACCGAAAAAAACGGATCGGATCGGATCGGAACGGCGGCTCCGGCGGGGCGAGGTGGGGCTACGGGGTGGCGGCGACGGCAGGGTGGTGCCGCGCGGGGCG
>NC_041386.1:233125413-233228242 GCF_002162155.2 Triticum dicoccoides | reverse complement strand
AGGCGCGGCGCCGCGGCAGCGGCGCAAGACAGGCGGCTCAGCGGCGGCAGCTGCAGGCACTACTGCTGCTGCGGCTTGGGTGGCGATGTGGGGCGGCGGCGGCAGGTATTTAAGAGGGGGAGGGGGCGGGGTCGGCTTGGGGGAGGGGCAACCCGAGGCGGCAGCGGTCTCCCGGACTCCAGCGGAGACCGGTGCGGCTAGTCGGCTCGGCTAGGCTAGGCTTCGGCCCAGTCGGGCGCTTACTTTTTTTATAACGTTTCGATGAAAATAAATCCTAGAAAATAAATGAAAATCTAAAAATGCCAAAACAAATATTCACCGTCTATATAAAATATTTAGAACAAGATGAAAATTTTCTTGGCCCTAAAATGCAATTTTGAAAACATGCAATTTTTCTAATGCAAAACAAATTGCAATAAAATCCAAATAAAACATTTATTTTATTTTAATATTTTTCATCTAATATTTCATCTATCTTGGAGAAGTCATTTTATCTCCTCTCATATATTTTTATTTTAGAAATATTAGGAAGGAAAAATAATCAAAACCAAATGATCCTCTTTTCAAAATTTAAGAAAACTCAAATATGAAATTAATGAAATCCCCAACTCTCTCAGTGGGTCCTTGAGTTGCGTAGAATTTCTAGGATCAAGCCTAAATGCAATAAAATATGATATGCAATGATGACCTAATGTATAACATTCCAAATTGAAAATTTGAGATGTTACAGATGGGCATGTTATTTATTTTTGTGATGAAGGTGCTAGGATTGCTAACCCCGATATTAAAGATAAAAATAGACCTATTGTTGCCACGCCCTTTGTTTCTGTTAAAATAGGAGATCATAGTTATCATGGCTTATGTGATGTGGGTGCTAGTGTGAGTACAATTCCTTTTACAAATTATGAATTATATTGCACCTGCTAAGATAGAAGATATTGATGTTACTATTAAGCTTGCCAACAGAGATACTATATCACCAATTGGGATTGTTAGAGATGTTTAAGTCTTGTGTGGGGAAATAAAATATCCTACTGATTTTCTTGTTCTTGCTTCCCCACAAGATGATTTTTGTCCCATTATATCTCGTAGACCTTTCTTGAATACTATTAGTGCTAAGATATACTGCGAGAAACATATTGTTATTGTTGGTTTAGGGGATATGTCTCATGTTTTTAATTTCTCTAAATTTCGTAGACAACCCCATGATAAAGAATTGCCTAGTAAGGATGAAATTATTGGTCTTGCTTCTATTGCCGTGCCTCCTACTAATCCTCTAGAACAATATTTGCTAGAGCATGAAAATGATATGTTTATGAATGAAAGGAAGGAATTAGATGAAATATTCTTTAACCAAGGGCCTGTTTTGAAACACAATTTGCCTGTTGAAATCCTTGGGGGTCCTCCTCCACCAAAGGGTGATCCCGTGTGAAATATGCCTATCTTGATGAAAAAAAGATATATCTTGTTATTATTAGTGCTAACCTTTTAGAGCATGAACAAAAGAAATTATTGAAAACTTTGAAGAAGCACCGTGCATGTAACACCCCATATGTAACATTTCCCAATTTGGTAATATATCCACTTGATCTTCATCCAATTCCATTTGGGCTCCATCATTTTGGCCTCTTTTATTTTTATGTGTTGTTTTATTTATTGCACTTGCATGACTTGCCTTGTCATATTGCATTTGTGCCTCTTGTCATTTTGCATTTGTCATCTCATATTGCACCATGGTCATCGCTAGGCTTTGTTGTGTTGTGCATAGTGGGGTTTCTTGATGTGTTCCTAGTGCATCCTCAAGTCATGTCATCATCCCCCCCCTCATCTCTCCACCTATTCTTTTCCATAGTTTGGCAAGCAACATTATTTAGCCTCAAATAATTTTCATCTTTTGCCTATAAATCATGCATCATGCTTTATACCTCTCTGTCAAGTTTCATCCATTTTGTAATTGTTTTGGTTGGGTTCAAAAACGGCCCAACTTTGAATTTCATTCAAACTTGTACTATTTTTCTTCCTCTAAAAATGCCCGAAGCAATTTTATCAAATAGTGCACATTTCCAGGAGCATGAGGGTATTTTTAAACCTTCCAAATTCTCTCCCTAGCTCCCCCTCCTTTTCCTTCTCTCAAATCTATTTATTAATAAAAACATAGAAAAGAGTGCTTACCTTCCCTTACCTGTGCGTTGCAGCTTGGGCCTTCCCCTCACCTACATCCCAACAGAGCACAGGAGCCGCTCCAACCGCAGCCCAATCAGCCCACACGTACAGGTGGATCCTCGAGCTCCTGTACAGCAGGACATCCAGATGCACCACGTCGACCTCCGGTCGATTTGACGGCCGGAGAAGCATCGCTAGTGTTGGGAATAAGACGTGGAAGAGCCCAGAAAGCGGTGCGCGTGCGTGCGCGGCGGTGAACACGTCGGGCTCGGCCATGGCAGCCTGGGTCGCGTGTGTGCGTGACCAGGTGTGTGTGCGTGTGTGTCCTCGCATTCGAGCGCGTGGGCTGTTGCGTGTGGGCGAGACGAGCGGGGGAGTGACCGCGTCGGGGCGCTGGAATCGGCCTACACCGACTGCGTACGAGCGCGTCGGGTGAGTGGGTCTGGGAGCGTGGGACATGGGGTGTGCATGCGTGTAGAGTGTCGCGTAGCGCGTGCGTGCATGCAGGTATAAGGCCAGTTCTCTCCTCTATTGTAGCTCGCTGATTGTACTGAGTTCGGGCTCAGAGAAAGAAAAAGACGCCATTCGTTGGCGGGCGGAGTTCGTGCTCCGGGAAAACACTTGTGTCCTGTGTCCTTCTTCTTCCTTCTACTTCTTCTTCGCTTGTTTGAGCCAGAGAGAGAGAGAGCAAGCAGCTAGGGCAGTCTAGGGCTAGGGTTAGACACCAACAATTGGTATACAGAGCTTCGATTCAGGCGATCACCGGTGACCATGGCGTTGGTTCCTCACGGCGGTGGCGCGGGCGGATCAATGTCGATGGCGATGCCGATGCTCACGGTGGACAACTACACCATCTGGGCGATCAAGGCGCAGGCCATCCTCGACGTGCACACCGTGTGGGAGGCGGTGGCGCCGGCGGATGCCGCAGTGAACGCGAGGAAGGACAAGAGGGCGCGTGCGTTGCTGCTCAGAGCATTGCCGGAGGACGTGCTGCTCTCGATGGCGACAAAGCCCACCGCCAGGGAGGTATGAGACTCCCTGAAGGTGAGGTTCGTCGGCGCCGATCGGGTCCGCGCGGCGAGGCTGGCGACGCTGCGTGGGGAGTTCGACCGCCTGAAGATGGCGGACGGCGAGGCGCTGGACGCGTACGCTGGGAGGCTGGCCGGGATGACGGCGAGGTACGCGAACATCGGGGAGACGCTGGGCGAAGCGGCGCTCGTGAAGAAGCTGCTGGACACCGTCCCGGATCGGCTGTTCCCCATCGTCGCCGACATCGAGCAATTCTGCGATGTGACGACCATGGCGTTTGACGAGGCGCTCGGCGGCTGGCTGCGCGCGTTCGACGAGCGGGTTCGGCGCCATGGAGAAGATGGCGGCGAGCACAGGGGTGAGCAGCTGCTCATGACGGCGGCGCGGCGGGCAGCGCGGGAGCGTCAACACGGCGGTGCTCGGGACGACGACAACGATGGCAAGAGCATGGCGTCGAGCAGTGGCGGGAACCGGCGTGGACGCTGGTACAAGTGCGGCGTGCGCGGCCACTTCAAGAGGGATTGTCCCAAGCTGCAGAGGGAGCCGGCGGCAGAGCGCGCTGCTGGCGGACGTCGCCGGCGCCGAGGACGACGGCCTCCTCTAGTTCATGGCTTAGGGGAGTGTGTTGGGAATAAGCCGTGGAAGAGCCCAGGAAGCGGTGCGCGTGCGTGCGCGGCGGTGAACGCGTCGGGCTCGGCCGTGGCAGCCTGGGTCGCGTGTGTGCGTGACCAGGTGTGTGTGTGTGTGTGTGTACTCGCATTCGAGCGCGTGGGCTGTTGCGTGTGGGCGAGACGAGCGGGGGAGTGACCGCGTCGGGGCGCTGGAATCGGCCTACGGCGACTGCGTACGAGCGCGTCGGGTGAGTGGGTCTGGGAGCGTGGGACGTGGGGTGTGCATGCGTGTAGAGCGTGGCGTAGCGCGTGCGTGCATGCGGGTATAAGGCCAGTTCTCTCCTCTGTTGTAGCTTGCTGATTGTACTGAGTTCGGGCTCAGAGAAAGAAAAAGACGCCATTCGTTGGCGGGCGGAGTTCGTGCTCCGGGATAACACTTGTGTCCTGTGTCCTTCTTCTTCCTTCTACTTCTTCTTCGCTGGTTTGAGCCAGAGAGAGAGAGAGCCAGCAGCTAGGGCAGTCTAGGGCTAGGGTTAGGCACCAACAATTGGTATAAAGAGCTTCGGTTCAGGCGATCACCGGTGACCATGGCGTTGGTTCCTCACGGCGGTGGCACGGGTGGATCGGTGTCGATGGCGATGCCGATGCTCACGGTGGACAACTACACCGTCTGGGCGATCAAGGCGCAGGCCATCCTCGACGTGCACACCGTGTGGGAGGCGGTGGCGCCGGGCGATGCGGCGGTGAACGCGAGGAAGGACAAGAGGGCGCGTGCGTTGCTGCTCGGAGCGTTGCCGGAGGACGTGCTGCTCTCGGTGGCGACAAAGCCCACCGCCAGGGAGGTATGGGACTCCCTGAAGGTGAGGTTCATCGGCGCCGATCGGGTCCGCGCGGCGAGGCTGGCGACGCCGCATGGGGAGTTCGACCGCCTGAAGATGGCGGACGGCGAGGCGCTGGACGCGTACGCTAGGAGGCTGGCCGGGATGACGGCGAGGTACGCGAACCTCGGGGAGACGCTGGGCGATGCGGCGCTCGTGAAGAAGCTGCTGGACACCATCCCGGATCGGCTGTTCCCCATCGTCACCGACATTGAGCAATTCTGTGATGTGACGACCATGGCGTTCGACTCGACACTCGGGCGGCCGCGCGCGTTCGACGAGCGGGTTCGGCGCCATGGAGAAGATGGCGGCGAGCGCGGGGGTGAGCAGCTTCTCATGACGGCGGCGCAGTGGGCAGCGCGGGAGCGTCGACACGGCGGTGCTCGGGACGACGACGACGACGACAAGAGCATGGTGTCGAGCAGTGGCGGGAACCGGCGTGGACGCTGCTACAAGTGCGGCGTGCGCGGCCACTTCAAGAGGGACTGTCCCAAGCTGCAGAGGGAGCCGGCGGCAGAGCACGCGCTGCTGGCGGACGTCGCCGGCATCGAGGACGACGGCCTCCTCTAGTTCACGGCTTAGGGGAGTGTGTTGGGAATAAGCCGTGGAAGAGCCCAGGACGCGGTGCGCATGCGTGCACGGCGGTGAACGCGTTGGGCTTGGCCGTGGCAGCCTAGGTCGCGTGTGTGCGTGACCAGGTGTGTGTGCGTGTGTGTCCTCGCGTTCGAGCGCGTGGGCCGTTGCGTGTGGGCGAGACGAGCGGGGGAGTGACCGCGTCGGGGTGCTGGAATCGGCCTACGGCGACTGCGTACGAGCGCGTCGGGTGAGAGGGTCTAGGAGCGTGGGACGTGGGGTGTGCATGCGTGCAGAGCGTGGCGTAGCGTGTGCGTGCGTGCGGGTATAAGGCCAGTTCTCTCCTCTGTTGTAGCTCGCTGATTGTACTGAGTTCGGGCTCAGAAAAAGAAAAAGACGCCATTCGTTGGCGGGCGGAGTTTGTGCTGAAATCTGAGATGGGCTCTAGGCCCATATTGCAATTTCTGAAAAATCTCTAAGGGCCCATGTGGGTTATATGGCACTAGGTGTGGTGGGAAGTTTAGTCCCACCCCGGAAGTGGAAGGAGAGTTGGAGTGGTTTATAAGGGTTTCTCTTCTACATGCTATTGGAGCTTGAGAAGAGAAGAGGCCCTCGTGCACTCCTCCTCCGCCGCCCGCCTCGCCACGCCACGCCTCGTCACGACGCGCCGCGGGTTGCGGGATTGAGCCGAGCCGAGCTCACACCTACGCGCTTATTTTTGCCAGTCACTAACGGAGAGTTTTCTGACAGCTGGGCCACGATCTGAGACGTCGGATCGTGGGCTGTCACGGACTCGGACGTGGGTCGAGCCCACGTCTCTCCACGCGGCTGCGTCTATAAGTATGCGTTGTCTCCTAACCCTAGCCGCCACGAACAGATCACATCTGCTCACGCGCACGCCCACCATCGTTCCTTTGCTGCTGCTGCCGCCGGTGACTCCATCCCGTCCGCCACGTACACGGTCGACGGGAGAGCAGGTCTCCGAAACCACACCCTTCTGGTTCCTGTTCGGGGTGAGGGGCGAATAGGTTTTTGGGCAGCGATTACGCGACTGCTCGCTTCCGATCGTCTACTTCCTCTACGTCCGCGTCGCCTTCGTCATCACCATGTCCACCGACGCCGACCGTGCCGCCGCCGAGAAAGCTGAAGCCGACAAGAAGGTCGCCGAGGACGCCGCTGCTGCCACCAAAGCCGCGGCCTCTGCGTGGCCTACTGGAGGGTATAACTCGTTTATCCCGCTCCTGTTTATTTTCATATTAGCAGTACTAGCAGTATGTGTAGATTTGTCTACTGTTTGCTTAGTACGTGCATGTTTAGATCAGAGTCAGTACGTCATCAACTTAGTCAATGCCATGCTAGTGATTTACTCATGGATTAATTTAATCGAGAAATTGCCTATTTACTCAACAATCCAAAAACCTATTATGTGTAGGAATTTCTCGGCAAGTGGCTTTGCCGCTGCACTGAAACCGGATAAGTTTACCGGTACATACTTCAAGCGTTGGCAGACTAAGACCACGTTATGGCTCACGGCTATGAACGTGTTCTGGGTCACCGGTGTCTCCACGGGAACGATTGCTCCTGAACAGGAGAAGGCGTTCAAGGAGGCTACCGTTGTGTTTCTCGGAGCAGTTCTTAGTGTGATCGGATATAAACTGGTCGACGCATATTTACATGTGCATGTTGCCAAGGACTTGTGGGAGGTGCTCGAATCTAAATTCGGGGCCGCCGATGCAGGGAGCGAGATGTATATTATAGAGCAGTTCCACGATTACAAGATGGTTGAAAACCGTCCTGTATTGGAGCAGGCTCATGAGATAATATGCATTGTTAAGGAACTTGAGCTTCTCAAGTGCGAGTTACCGGGCAAGTTTGTCGCGGGCTGCATAATCGCTAAGCTCCCTAATTCCTGGAGGAACTTTGCCACAACTCTGAAACATCAGAGGCATGAATTCTCTGTGGAGGATGTCATTGCCATCTGAGTGTTGAGCAGAATTCGAGGGCAAAAGACTCGCACGGAAAAGGGGCCGAAGCGACTTCTGTTGCCAACATGGTGAACCAGAAGAACTTCAACTCCCACAAGCCCAAGGGAAAGAACGGTGTCCAACACAATACCGATTTTGAGAAGAAGGGTAAGAAGACCTTCAAGAAGAACAAGAAGGACGAGGGCTGCTTTACTTGTGGTTCGGTTGAACATTGGGCCAACAAGTGCCCAAACAAGTACAAGAAGTCAGGACAGGACTCCAAGTCTGTCAACATGATTGTGGGCAACAATGAGAATGGTGCATCTGGGTACGGTAATTTATTTACTGTTTTTTCAGTGTTTCAACCCAACGGTTGGTGGGTGGACACAGGTGCAGGTGTTCATGTGTGTGCTGACATTTCATTGTTCACTTCTTACCAGGTCACAGGTCACGGGTCCGTATTGATGGGGAATGGCGCGAGTGCTTCTGTTCATGGTGTTGGCACGGTCGATCTGAAGTTTACTTCGGGAAGGATCGTGCAGCTGAAGAACGTGCAGCATGTCCCCGCCATCAAGAAGAACCTCGTTAGTGGCTCCCTTCTATGTAGAGAAGGGTTTAAGTTGGTTTTCGAGTCTAATAAATTAGTTGTTACAAAATATGGACTCTTTGTTGGAAAAGGTTATGAGAGCGGAGGGATGTTCCGCGTTTCCCTCGCAGATTTTTGTAATAAAGTCGTGAACCATATTCATTCGAATGTTAATGAATCTGAAGTTTGGCATTCACGTCTTTGTCACATTAGTTTTGGTGTTATGACGCGGCTAGCCAAGTTGGATTTAATCCCGAGTTTCACTTTAGCCAAAGGTTCTAAGTGCCTTTCATGTGTGCAAGCTAAGCAACCTCGCAAGCCTCATAAGGCCGCGGAGGAGAGACACCTGGCACCATTAGAACTCATACATTCTGATCTTTGTGAGATGAATGGTGTGTTGACTAAAGGTGGAAAGAGATACTTCATGACATTGATAGATGATTCCACTAGATATTGCTATGTGTATCTGTTAAATACTAAAGATGAGGCTCTACACTACTTTAAAATCTATAAGGCAGAAGTTGAAAATCAACTTGAAAAGAAAATTAAACGAGTCCGGTCAGATCGTGGTGGAGAGTACTTCTCGAGTGAGTTTGATTCCTTCTGTGCGGAACACGGCATTATTCATGAGAGGACGCCTCCCTATTCACCCCAGTCAAACGGGGTTGCCGAGCGGAAAAACCATACTCTAACTGATTTGGTTAACGCCATGTTAGATACATTGGGTTTATCCAAGGCATGGTGGGGGGAGGCTATATTGACGGCATGTCATGTCCTGAATAAAGTTCCGACAAAGGATAGTGAGATCACTCCCTATGAGAAATGGGCAAAGAGAAGGACGACACTCTCGTACTTGCGCACTTGGGGCTGTTTGGCGAAAGTCAACGTGCCGATCCCCAAAAAGCGTAAGCTTGGACATAAGACCGTGGACTGCATTAATTTGGGCTACGCTAAGAACAATGTTGGCTATAGATTTCTAGTAGTGAAATCTGAGGTACCTGACCAGAAGATCGGTACAATTATGGAGTCTAAGGATGCTACATTCTTTGAGGATATTTTTCCTATGAGAGATATGCAAAGCACTTCTAGACAGGAATCTGAGGAGACTCCTGAACCTGCCATCCCTATGGAATATTATGAACAAACACATGATGAAAATCCCGAGGAGGATGACGAGGAAACCCTTGGTAGGGGCAAGAGACAAAGGACTGCAAAGACCTTTGGTGATGATTTCTTCGTGTACCTCGTGGATGATACTCCCACTTCTATTTCAGAAGCGTATGCCTCTCCAGAAGCTGACTACTGGAAGGATGTGGTCCGTAGCGAGATGGATTCCATCATGGCTAACGGGACATGGGTGATCACTGACCGTCCCTATGGTTGCAAACCACTGGGATGTAAGTGGGTGTTCAAAAAGAAGCTTAGGCCCGATGGTACGATTGAAAAGTACAAGGCTAGGCTTGTGGCCAAGGGCTATGACCAGCAAGAAGAGGAAGATTTCTTTGATACTTATTCACCTGTGGCTAGACTGACCACCATTTGAGTATTACTCTCGTTGGCGGCCTCACATGGTCTTCTCGTCCATCAGATGGATGTTAAGATGGCTTTTCTAAATGGAGAGCTAAAGGAGGAAATCTACATGCAACAGCCTGATGGCTTTGTGATAGATGGTCAGGAAAGAAAGGTGTGTAGGTTGATAAAATCTTTATATGGCCTGAAACAAGCACCTAAGCAATGGCATGATAAGTTTAATACAACTCTGACATCTGTTGGTTTCGTTGTTAATGAGGCTGACAAATGTGTATACTATCGCCATGGTGGGGGCGAAGGAGTTATATTGTGCTTGTATGTTGATGACATACTGATATTCGGAACAAACCTCAAAGTCATTGAGGAGGTCAAATCGTTTCTATCTCAGAACTTTGAGATGAAAGACCTTGGTGTGGCTGATGTTATCTTGAACATCAAGCTACTGAGAGATAATGAGGGTGGGATCACACTTCTGCAATCCCATTACGTTGAGAAGGTGTTGAGTCGTTTTGGATATTCGGACTGCACACCATCTCAAACACCATATGATCCTAGCGTATTGATTCGAAAGTCCAAAGGCATGGCTAAAGATCAATTGAGATACTCTCAAATCATTGGTTTACTGATGTACCTAGCGAGCGCAACGAGGCCTGACATCGCGTTTGCTGTGAGCAAACTGAGCCGGTTTGTTTCCAAACCGGGTGATGTACATTGGCATGCTGTTGAGAGAGTTATGCGCTATCTGAAAGGTACTATGAACTATGGACTTCACTATACCGGATACCCGTCGGTACTTGAAGGGTATAGTGATGCGAATTGGATCTCTGATGCTGATGGGATGAAGGCCACAACTGGTATATGTTTACTCTTGGAGGTGGCGCTGTTTCCTGGAAGTCTTGCAAGCAAACGATCTTAACGAGATCGACAATGGAAGCAGAATTAACGGCATTAGACACATCTGGTGTTGAAGCGAGATGGCTTCGAGATCTTTTGATGGACTTGCCATTGGTTGATAAACCGGTTCCGGCTATCCTTATGAACTGTGACAATCAGACTGTCATCACCAAGGTGAAGAGTTCAAAGGACAACATGAAGTCCACCAAACACATAAGAATGAGATTAAAAGCTGTCAGAAAATTAAGAAACTCCGGAGTGATAGCGTTGGACTATGTCCATACGGCTAAGAATCTGGCAGATCCCTTTACAAAAGGGCTATCACGTGTTGTGATAGATAATGCATCGAGGGAGATGGGTATGAGACCCACATGAGTTGCCATGGTGGTAACCCAACCTATATGATCGGAGATCCCATGAACTAGGACCTGGAAAAACAAGCCAGTGGTGAACTGAGGAGAGTAACTATACTAACCCACTCCGTTGGAGATGCAATACTCTCGATACTGTATGGTAGGATGACTACGGTCTCAATGTGTTCCAAAGCTTATAAAAGCAAGATGCTATCCTACAGAGCGATCTTTGGAGGAACACACCTATATGAGCCCGACTGCTGGTCACAGTCTATGAGATTGGGGTGATCTCTAGTAAGCTCATGAATAGGCCAGGAGTGTGACTTATATGCTCCACCCGAGGGGTCAGCCTTCGGCAGCCTAGTACTAGTAAGACATGTAGTGAAACTTCTTTACGCCAAACTGACAATTCAAGGCATAGTCCATTGTTCAGTTGTGAAGGAGTGTAGCCACTTGTTCTAGGTGAAGTTCAACCTTAACAGGTCTTTACTAAAACACTGGTATATCGAAACAGCAATTGGAACAGAGGACACAATGGGCCCTCGAGATCTGGTGGGGGATTGCTGAAATTTGAGATGGGCTCTAGGCCCATATTGCAATTTCTGAAAAATCTCTAAGGGCCCATGTGGGTTATATGGCACTAGGTGTGGTGGGAAGTTTAGTCCCACCCCGGAAGTGGAAGGAGAGTTGGAGTGGTTTATAAGGGTTTTTCTTCTACATGCTATTGGAGCTTGAGAAGAGAAGAGGCCCTCACGCACTCCTCCTCCGCCGCACGCCTCGTCACGACGCGCCGCGGGTTGCGGGATTGAGCCGAGCCGAGCTCACACCTACGCGCTTATTTTTGCCAGTCACTAACGGAGAGTTTTCTGACAGCTGGGCCACGATCTGAGACGTCGGATCGTGGGCTGTCACGGACTCGGACGTGGGTCGAGCCCACGTCTCTCCACGCGGCTGCGTCTATAAGTATGCGGTGTCTCCTAACCCTAGCCGCCACGAACAGATCACATCTGCTCACGCGCACGCCCACCATCGTTCCTTTGCTGCTGCTGCCGCCGGTGACTCCATCCCGTCCGCCACGTACACGGTCGACGGGAGAGCAGGTCTCCGAAACCACGCCCTTCTGGTTCCTGTATGGGGTGAGGGGCGAATAGGTTTTTGGGCAGCGATTACGCGACTGCTCGCTTCCGATCGTCTACTTCCTCTACGTCCGCGTCGCCTTCGTCATCACCATGTCCACCGACGCCGACCGTGCCGCCGCCGAGAAAGCTGAAGCCGACAAGAAGGTCGCCGAGGACGCCGCTGCTGCCACCAAAGCCGCGGCCTCTGCGTGGCCTACTGGAGGGTATAACTCGTTTATCCCGCTCCTGTTTATTTTCATATTAGCAGTACTAGCAGTATGTGTAGATTTGTCTACTGTTTGCTTAGTACGTGCATGTTTAGATCAGAGTCAGTACGTCATCAACTTAGTCAATGCCATGCTAGTGATTTACTCATGGATTAATTTAATCGAGAAATTGCCTATTTACTCAACAGTTTGTGCTCCGGGAAAACACTTGTGTCCTATGTCCTTCTACTTCTTCTTCGCTGGTTTGAGCCAGAGAGAGAGAGAGAGGCAGCAGCTAGGGCAGTCTAGGGCTAGGGTTAGACACCAACAGCTAGCCCTATATAACATGTCCCCAGTGCCCTAGGGTTCCTCCTTGACTGATCCCGTTCCTCTCCCTGCCTCGCCGCTGCCTAGGTGAGCCTCCACGCACACGCCGTAGCCCTGGCCGCCCTGACCCGAGCGAGCAAGAGCTCGAGCTCGGGGTAGCTTCCTTGCCGCGCCTCCGACCACCATGGAGAGATCCCTGACGACCCACTACTTAAACTATGACCACGCACGCACCTCTACGGCCCCTAGATCGACTTCCCCGGCCCATCTTCTTCCTCTTCTTCCTGGACCCGAAGACCGGAAAGTTCAGCGCTTCCTCACGTCATCTCCGTTGCGTTACTAGCCCCTTCTTCATGTCCTAGGTGAGCTAGGTAACAGCCTCTTCGTCCCTGTTGTTTATCGCACCATCTAGTTGGCTGTAGTCTCCTCCCTCGTCGTGCCTTCGCTGCGCTCTCTTGCTCTGCCCAAGTCTGTATGTTTTTCCCGTCTCCGCGGCTGCCCATGCATCCCTCAGCGTGGGATCCCATTCTGGCGCAAGCCCACAGGTACGCAGTGCCTCGCCGCAGCTTGCGCGCACACCCAGGGCCTCACTCGTCGCCTGCCTCGGTTCATCTCGCTGCCGCCTCGCCTCCAGTGCACCGCCCGAGACGAGCACGAGCTCGTGCTCGAGCGTTTGCATGCTCGTGACCCCACCCACACTCCCTGCTGCTTCCGCATGCTCGTCGCCATTCGACCGCGCTCGCCTTGCCCCAATGTGCCCTCGTCGGCGTCGTCGCTGTCGTCGTCTTCTCTGTTGAGGAGCTAGCACCGCTTCGGGCTAGTTCAAATGAAACTGAGCCCCCTCTGTTTCCAACCTCCCACCTAGCTCGACTGGTTCGAGCCCCTCGTCCTCACCAAGGAGACCCAGGATCGAATCCTATCGTGGAAAACACCCCTCCTTTTTATTTTTCCCTCCGTCCCTATGACACACCCTAACACCCCCAGGCCCCACCCTGTCATCCCCCAATATCCCCTCTTTTCTTTTTCCTTTTATTTAATCCAGCGAATTTCCATTTCTGGAAAGCCCCCGTTTTCCATTTCGGGCCATGTCCGGATCTGGACATTCCAATTCTGGAACATTTCCACTTCTATCAATTTCCCTTTTAGGCAGTGTTTTACTTATGGCATTTTGTGAGCATATTTCTATAGTATCATATGCATATTAATATGCTTTTGGGCTAGAAAAATCCCACCAATCCATAGGTGGCATCCATTTCATCATTTGAGCAAGTTTGTACACATGCCATTTTACATTATATTGTTGTTTTGTCATTTTTGTGTGATTAAATTCAAGCATGCTATGTGGTAGTTTTGCACATGTATAGCTTCATTTTCATGTCTACTTCATGCTTGATTTTATTCCATGCCATGAAGTGCACTATGATGAGTGCCACAAGCTTGAAAACATGCCTAGATGAATGTGTTTTAGCATGCCATGTATATTTTGCTAAGTTTGTAAAGAGTTCAGATCACTTGCCATGTTTGCATTGTCAAGTGCATTTAGTACTGACATGCCATGCTCTTGTTTGCTATAATATGTTCCTGTAGATATAGTTTACTCGTCCTAAACATTACTATCTGAATATGTTTTTGCCATGTTCAGTGGATCCTCCAGTCTGTAAAACTGTTATCATTTGCATTTTGCCATGCAATTTTAAACATGTTCTAGTGAGTTTTAGCAGTAGCTCAGTAATCATGTTTTGTAGTGCTTGACATGTACTTCACTGCCATGCCATTTGTTTTTATGTTGAAGTGTTGTAGCATATTTAAACTTTGCATCCAAGGTGTCATGTTGCTGTTTTCAACAGATTGCATTGCATCTTGTTTTGCTCACCGTTTTAGTTGTGTGCATCCGTTCCTCGTGTTCTTTATGTCGATTTCAACCGAAATCTTTCAATATATCCAGTGGCATGCTTGGATTACCAAGATAGTGACATGTTCATCGTTTCCCCTTTCGGAGCACCCATATGCATTACACATCATATCTTGCATCCCATGGCATGTCTTGCATCGTGTTGCTTGCGCATTGTACCATGATTGATTATTGTTCCGAAGTTTGTGTTCTTGCTTTGGGTAGAGCCAGGAGACGAGTTTATGAACGAGGACCTTGTCGAGTACGTTCACTAGGAGCAAGCTTTCGTTCCCACTAAGGACATTTCAGGCAAGATGATCATTACCCCCGATATCACTTCTATCTTTGCTTGCTAGTTGTTTGTTCTATCGCTATGTCGCGCTACCTACTACTTGTTTATATAGCCTCCCAAATTGCCATGTCAAGCCTCTAACCCACGTTCCTGACAAACCGTTGTTTGGCTATGTTACCGCTTTTTCTCAGCCCCTCTTATAGCGTTGCTAGTTGCAGGTGCAGTGCAGGTTATTCCATGTTGGGACATGGATATGTTGGGATATCACAATATCTCTTATTTAATTAATGCATCTATATTCTTGGTAAAGGGTGGAAGGCTTGGCCTTTTGCTCAGTGTTTTGTTCCACTCTTATCGCCCAAGTTTCCGTCATACCGGTGTTATGTTCCTTGAATTGTGCATTCCTAACACGGTCGGGGTTTATGGCCCCCCTTGTCTCTTCGCCTAAAGTAAAGTTTTCCCGAGGAGATCCAACTTTGGTTTTACCATTTGCCTAAAAACAACTAAAATTTGCATAGGGAGTAATTAACCTGAGGACTCTTAATTAACAACCTCTGGCCAGTGCTCCACATCTAGCAGTCGGTGGTGCCACCTTGGGGCAACTTGAGGTATTCGGCTATCGTCCACTTAGCATAGACGGATGAGTCTGTAAATAGAGAGCGCGCGGCTCTGGACACGGATCTAACTCACCGGGAGATCTCATTGGGATAGTTTTCCTTTCTTCGAAGAGCTTGTGCACCAGGATTCCGAGAATACTCAGGGTGTCCCGCGATGGAGGATTCTCTCCGTGGATCGTGAACTTGTCATGGGCTAAGCTGGTACACCCCTGCAGGGTTTAAACTTTTGAGAGACATGCCCGTGGTTATGTGGTAGATGGGAGTTTTTAATAACCGGTTGTAGTGAACTTGAAGATAATATCACTAAAACACACCGACCGCGTGCGTAATCATGGCGATCTCTTTCCGACGAAGTTTGGGAAGAGAACACGGTGGGGTTATGTTTGAACGTAAGTAGTTCGGGATCACTTCTTGATCATCACTACATTGCGAACGTTTGCGTAGCTTCTCGCCTTGTTCTTGTTTTCGTAAGTTAGCCACCATACAAATGCTTAGTGCTTGCTTCAACTTCACCACTTAACCATGCCATACCTATTTAAGCTTTGATAGTCTTGACACCGTGGGTAATAGGATTGCTGAGTCCTCATGGCTGACAGATTACTACAAACACAGTTGTAGGTACCATCGAGTCTGATACAGGAGATGCCACTGAGCTCCAGTGGGAGTTTGACAAAGACCGTGGTCGTTTCTATGTTACTTATCCATATGATCGGTAGAGGACCTAGTCGGAGTATCCGGGGATAGTAGCAGGGTGGTGTTTTCTTTTTATCTAGTCCATAGTCGGACTCTTCTATATGTATGGATGCTTGTATGATATTTATGCTACTCCGGGGCAAGTGTTGCCTGGATCTCGTATTCTATCTATTCACTTGGTTGTATGTATTTGTATGTGATGACCAACAAGTATAGGGGATCAATTGTAGCTCTTTTCAATTGTAGCTCTTTTCAAAAAGTAAGAGTGTCGAACCCAACGAGGAGCAGAAGGAAATGACAAGTGGTTTTCAGCAAGGTAATGTCTCCAAGTGTTGAAATTGTAAGTAACAGAGTAGTTTGATAGCAAGATATTTTGTAACGAACAAGTAATGATAGTAGTAGCAAAAGTGCAGCAAGGTAGATCAATCCTTTTGAGGCAAAGGATGGGCCAAAACGGTCTCTTATAGTAAGCAAAGCGTTCTTGATGGTACACGGGAATTTCATCTAGTCACTTTCATCATGTTGATTCGATTCTTGTTCGCTACTTTGATAATTTGATATGTGGGTGGACCAGTGCTTAGGTGTTGTTTTTACTTGAACAAAACTCCTACTTATGAATAATGACCTCGCAAGCATTCGCAACTACGAGAAAAATATTAATGACATATCCTAACCATAACATTAAACTTTTGGATCCAATCGGTCCCTTACGGAATAGCGCATAAACTAGGGTTTAAGCTTCTATCACTCTCGCAACCCATCATCTAATAACTATTCCACAATGCATTCCCTTAGGCCCAAATATGGGAAGTGTCATGTAGTCGACATTCGCATTCCACCACTAAGGGAATCACAACATACATACTATCAAAATATCAAAGACATATAAAGTTCACATGATTACTTACAACATGATTTCTCTTGTGACCTCAAGAACAAAAGTAACTACTCACAAGTGATAAACATGCTCAAGATCATAGGCGTATTAAATAGCATAATGGATCTGAACATATAATCTTCCACCAAATAAACCATATAGTAATCAACTACAAGATGTAATGAACACTACTAGTCACCCACAAGCACCAATCTATAATTCTGGTAACAAGATTGAACACAATGGATGAACTAGGGTTTGAGATGAGATGGTGTTGTTGAATATGTTGATGGAGATTGCCCTCCCCAAGATGCGAGAGTTTTTGGTGATGATGATGACAATGATTTCCCCCTCCGGGAGGGAAGTTCCCCTGGCGGAATCGCTCCGCCGGAGGGCAAAAGTGCTCCTGCCCAAGTTCCGCCTCGAGACGGCGGCGCTCAGTCCCAAAAGTCATCTCCTTATTTTTTTTCTAGGTCAAAATGACTTATATACCAGAAGATGGGCGCCGGAGGTGGGCCTGGGTGAGCACAACCCACCAGGGCGCGCCTGGGCTCCCTGGCGCGCCCAGGTGGGTTGTGCCCACCTGGTGGGCCCCCTCTGGTTCTTATTTGCTCCAATATTCTTCATATATTCCATAAAAATTCTCCATAAAGTTTCAGTTTGTTTGGAGTTGTGTAGAATAGGTAGCCTGGCGTAGCTTTTCCAGGTCCAGATTTCCAGCTGTCGAAATTCTCCCTCTGTGTGTACCTTGCAAATTATGAGAGAAAAGGATTATAATTACTCCAAAAGGCATTGTTATGCATAAAAACATCATAAATTACAGTAGGAAAACTTGATGCAAAATGGACGTATCAACTCCCCCTAGCTTAGACCTCGCTTGTCCTCAAGCGAAAACCGAAATCGAAAAGCATGTCCACATGCTTAGAGAGAGAGGTGTCGACAAAAACAAAATATGGACATAGAAGCATCATGTGAATTATTAAAACAGCAACAAACTTTAACATAAAACTTTTATCATAGGTCTTTTATCATAAACTTCTCATGAATAAGTGACAATTCATCGCACTATCAAAGTATGAAGCATAAACTCTATTAGAGACAAACAAACTATGTTCTTAGTCAACTTTGCAAGTACAATTCATCATCTTTTCAGGAAGGGTCGCGTATCACAGCCTTTAGGCAAGTCCACATACTCAACCATCATTTAGACTTCTATGATTGCTAACACTCACCGCATACACATGAGCAAAACGTTTCAACCGGACACATAGAAAGATAGGGGCTTATAGTTTTGCCTCCCAACGTATTCACCTCAAGGGTGATGTCAACAATAATAACTTATGCTACCCATATTCAACTGGACATATGTGCCTAGATCTTTTCTCACCACATGATGCTTGCTAGAGGAGAAAAATAGGAAGCAATAGAGAGAAAACTATGACTCTTTGCATAACAGTAAATACATAAAAGTAAAAGATAGGCCCTTCATAGAGGGAAGAAGACGTTGCCATGTGCTTCTTTGTTTGTATGCTCAACCCCTTAGTGCAAAAGAACGTCACATTGTATTGCCCCTTGTGGTGGCAACCTTTATTGTGCAGTCTGTCGCTTTTATTCTTCACCATCACAAGTTCGTACAACGCTCAATTTTCTCTTACACTAAATGATCTCACACTTTTAGAAGCAATTTTTATTTCCTTATTGCACCAATGATAAATTACTTGAAGGATACAACTCAATCCTTAGGTAGGTGTGGTGGACACTTGAAAATAAGATTTGGGTTTAAGGGTTTTTGGATGCACAAGTAGTCTCTCTACTTAGTGCGGAATTTTGGCTTGCAAAGATAGGGGGCAAGCACCACAATTTAAAGGATCCATGACAATATGACTTGTATGTGAATCTGAACAAACATAAATCATTAAGTTGTCTTCCTTGTCCAACGTCAACAATTCTGGCATATAATATTTTTATGGGAGCTGACAATGACAAAAGATTTCCAGGATAGTGTATTTATATGTGAATCTTCTCTTCCCGTATTAATTCTTTCATGAGTTGCATCATTGACTAATGCTATGTTTGTCGATCTCTAATAAAATTTTCTACTTATACTTTTCCTTATGTGGTGTCATCATCTACCACAAGATTAGCATATGATCTTCTCGATTTATTTCATTTCCTTTTATTTATTTCCTTTCTTTTTATTACTACAAGAAAGTAAAGAAAGCAAAAACTCAAACTAAGCTTTATTATGTATCTCACACACGATTATAGGGATAGATCACTAAGAAAACTCTCGAAAAGAAAGGATCAAACTAAACTTTTATTCGTCTAAAGCAAAAGATAACTATGGATTGAACTAAAATAAGTAAAGGCAAAAGATACTGGGGATGATACGATACAGGGGTACCTCCCACAAGCTTGGTCGAAGCCAAGGGGAGTGCCCATACCCGATACTCAATTTTCTTTTGGTGATGAAGAAGAAGGTGGCGGTGAGGTAGAGATCGTATCCTTCTTCCCCATCTTACGCTTGAGGATGGAACTTTCCTCTTTTAGTTCACCGATCTCCTACTCAAGCTCCAGTACCTTTTTGCATAAATCTTGCTTATTTTCCTTCAAAAGGCGGAAGGGTATAAACTGAATCTTAGGCCTCTTTGCTTTGTTGGGGAGGCTTGACTTCTTGAATTCCACATGCATGTCCTCAGGTTGAGGCAACGGGGTTTCGTCCTCATCTGAGCCCGTCTCCTCCTTATCTCTAGGATAATAGTATTCCTCTTCCTTCGAGGTCCAGCCATGATGCTTCACATCCCCATAGGACTTGGGGTTTGCGACAAAATCAGCAACATAGCTCTCACCCTCAGAGTCTTGGGATGACATATTGTCAGATCTATTAGGAAAACAACAAGAGAAGAAAACAAAAGATTTCTCCGTGATACAGTGATCATTAAGTTCGGGGGGTATATATAGATTTTTTTTATCTTGGGGGACAAGAAAACTGTAGAAAAACAAAGTCCGGAAGGTACCCGAGGTGGGCACAACCCACCTGGGCGCGCCAGGCGTGCCCTGTTGGCTTGTGCCCACTAGGGTACGCTTCCTGGTTGTTTCTTATTTTCCTAATTTTTGTTATATTCCAAAACTGACAAAAAATATTTTTGTGGATTTTTTGGAGTACGTTTACTTACTCTATCACGTACCTCCTTATTTTCATGATTGTGGAGGGTTCTGGAAGGATTCTTTTATGTGTTCTTCCGGTGTCAAAGTTTGGATAATATTACTTTCAACATTACTGGGTGTACCTAAGATATAATGTTTTATTCGTTGCTCATTAACAACCTTCAGGTTAGTACCTTCAGCATTATTTATTTTGATAGCTCTAGACCGATAAACCTCCTCGATAACATTGGGTCCTTCCCATTTGGAGAGGAGTTTTCCTGCAAAGAATCTAAAACGAGAGTTGTACAAAAGAACATATTATCCAACTTTAAACTCATCCTTTTGGATTCTTTTATCATGCTATCTTTTAACTTTTTCCTTAAATAACTTGGCATTTTCATAAGCTTGGGTTCTCCATTCATCTAATGACCTAATATCAAATAACCTCTTTTCACTGACAAGTTCGAAATCATAGTTGAGTTCTTTGATTGCCAAATATGCTTTATGTTCTAACTCAAGAGGCAAATGACAAGCTTTTCCATATACCATTTTATAAGGAGACATACCCATATGATTTTTATATGTTGTTCTATAAGCCCAAAGTGCATCATCTAATTTCTTAGACCAATTCTTTCGGGACCTATTGATAGTCTTTCGCAAAATTAATTTTATTTCTCTATTGCTAAGTTCAACTTGACCACTAGACTGAGGATGATAAGGTGAAGCAATTCTATGGTTGACATCATACTTGGCAAGCATTTTACGGAAAGCACCATGAATAAAGTGTGAATGTCAGGACCCCAATCCTAAGTCACACTGATCTAGCATGTAACACTTCATATCACTTTGCGGCCTCATGCACGGTATTCCCACGGGTGCCACCTTACCTGGCCCGGGACCGTTTGCTCCTTTTGGCTCACGTATATGATAGTGTCTGTAGCATCCATATGGCAGAGAACCCGGGCCGACATGACTAGTCGTGAACCCAAAGTGGCACTATCTTACGGGGACAGGCATACATGAAAAAACATCGAACATGTCGGTCATCAACATTTGAATCCGGGCTGTAGCAACTGGGCTAACAGGACTCCGAGAACCCGGGCAGTAGTAGGCTAGCAGGACTCCGAAAGTCACCGCATGACTTTTCCCCGAAGGGACAGACACGGGAACAAAGTGAATCACATGCCGGCCAGTCTAAGTGTTCCGGAGCAGTAGTACTGGGCTAGCAGGACTCCGGTAAACCGGGCTGTAGCAGACTACCATGGCTCACGGAAGCACAAGACTACATTTCCCCATAAGAGAGGCTACCAAGGATAAACAACTAGGTTGTCGGATCCCACACATCCCAAGCATTCCAATCATACACACAATATGCTCGATATGTGTAAATACAACATGGCATCACAACATAACTCTATGACTCAAGTATTTATTCATTAGGCTCCGAGGAGCGAGATATTACAAATGTGGTCTCATGACCCAACATTCAGAGCATACAAGTCAAAGCACATGGGGAAGCTTAACATGTCTGAGTACAGATATCTACAAATGAAGAAGGTCGAGAAGCCTGACTATCTACCAGCCGAGGGCACAAGATCATAGCTGAGGTATCAAGCTAAACGTCGAAGTCCACACGGAACTACCAGCGAGACTGAAGTCTCTCTGCAAAAATATAAATTAAACAAACGTGAGTACAAATGTACCCAGCAAAACTTACATCAGATCTAACTACCGTGACGCCCGGATAATTAATCTACAGTAACCATGTACTAATGATGCCACGTCACCACTGTTATTGTTCCTAAACTCACTCCGACTCAAATCCTGTTCGAATTCAAAATTCAAAATCAATCAAACAACAAAAGTTTTTAAATTTTAAAACTAAAATGTTTGGAGTGAACCAAATATTGCATAAGTAATTATGGTGGAGAAACCACACTTTTATAGAATGCTTAAACACTCTAAGATGAATAAAACAGTAGCAAAAACTATTATTTAAATACTTTTAAATAATAATTAATTACAAAACTATTTTACTTTGGGTAGCGAAATTAATGTGGTAGTGGCATAATTGGTGACATCAATTTAGGTGCCAGTTTGGTATATGGTTAACACTAGAGTAAACAGCAACTAAAAGAAATAGAAAAGAAATAAAACAAACAAAAGGAAAACGAAGAGGTTTAAGAAAAGGAAAAGGGGACATTGTGCACTAGGCCTAGTGCACAGTATCGGCCCAACTAGCCTAGCTGGCCCAACCCCGGGACATCCCCTTCTCCCCCTTTTTACCGTCGCGGTGGACGCCGCACCCGCGTCCATGGCGCGGATGACCACACGTCAGCCATCCCACAGCCGTCCCCGTCGCCCCTGTCGTCCTACAAGGGCACCCATGCCCTGGTTGAACCCTAGCTGCCCTCCAGATCCCCCTCTCTTCGCCCCTCTCCCACACGCCGAGCTCGTCGGCGCTGCCGCCGCCATACCACCGCCATAGGCGCGGCCACCGGCCTCCCGGCACCATCGGAGAATCCCCAGGAGCTCTGCCAGCAACGCCTTCTTCTACCTCGCCACTGGATTGGGGTCGGGGAGCTACAACCATGACGTCCCCTTCATCTCCGTCTCCGTCGGCCGCCGTGAGCTCCACCCGGTCCGTCGTCGTACTGCAGCTTCTAAGCCATCAGCGGGCCTCCGTGCGCCTGCTAGGTGAGCCCCGCGCCTTCCCTTCCCTCTATGGCGACGCTCCCCCCTCCCCCCGTAGCTCGCTTGCCGCTGCTGCCGAAGCTTGGCCCCGCCGCGGAACTCCTCATCATCGCTAGTGACGCCGTCGAGCTCAACCGAGCCCCGCGTTGAGCTCAGGGCCTCGCGGTGAAGACGCCCGCGCCCTTAATTTTCTTGCCGCGCGCTGCAACGTTGACCCCGTCGAATGGCCGAAGGCGCCGCTGCTGCAGCTAGTCGCCGGCGCCCTTCCCCGCTTCTCCTGCTGTTGTCGCCGCCCTAGCTGCGCCCTATCCCACACCCGCGTGCCCAGACCGCCCGTCACCGGCCGCACCCGGCGCTGCTCGTCGCGCTTGCCGCTGTCAGCTTCTGCCTCATGCCGCCGGCGCCCCTGCTCCTGTGAGCCCAGGCGCAGAGGCCGGTTGGCTCTCAGCCAGATGGGCCGGCCCCTGTTGGATTAGGGACTAATCCCCTAATTGCTAACCCCCTCCTAAAAGTAGTCTATGACACCAGGCCCCACTTCTAAATAAAAATAAATTAAATAAAACTGTTAAAAATATTAGTCAATGACATGCGGGCCCGTTTGATCATGCTGACCAGTCAACGCTGACCAGTCAACTGCTGACTAGGCAGTTGACTAGACCCACGGGACAGCCTCACTGGTGCACCTCTGGTGCACTGCACCGGGTGCACCCAGTTTTTAACTACTGATTTTTGAAATTAAAAATAAATAGGAAAATCATTTAAAACTTTAAGAAAATTATAGAAAATAAACCGTAGCTCAGATGAAAAAGTTTTCTATATGAAAGTTGCTCAGAACGACGAGACGAATCCGGATATGCAGCCCGTTCGTTCGCCACACATCCCTAACATACCAAACTCGCAACTTTCCCCCTCCGGCTCTCTGCCCGAAAACGCGAAACACCGGGGATACTTTTCCGGTTGTTTCCCCCCTTCGTCGGTATCACCTCCTACCGTGTTAGGTCACCCCTAGCATCACGTATTGCCATGTTATTCTTTGTGGTGCTTTGATTGCTCTGTTATTTATTATGTTCCCCCTCCATTACTTCTTTCCGGTAGACCCCGAGACCACTGCCGGTACCCCAGATTCGACTACGGTGTTGACAACCCCTCTTTGCCAGAGCAACCAGGCAAGCCCCCCCCTTGATCACCAGATATCGCCTACTCTCCTCTATACTTCTTGCATTAGAGTAGTGTAGCCTGTTACTACTTTCCGTTAATCCTATTCTGATGCATAGCCTGTCATTGTTGCTACAACTATTGATACCTTACCTGCAATCCTAATGCTTAGTATAGGATGCTAGTTTACCATCAATGGCCCTACATTCTTGCCTGTCTGCCATGCTATACTATCGGGACGTGATCACTTGGGAGGTGGTCATGGGTATATACTTACACATAATATATGATACTTGTGGTGATTAAAGATGCGTCGGCTCGTAGGAGTACCCGCGAGTGATTCACGGATTGGGTACGAAAGGACGTTTGTCCCGACGGCCCTTTGAGTGGATATTTGTGGTGGAGCAACAGGGCAGGTTGTGACCACCTAGGAGAGAGGTGGGCCTGGCCCTGGTCAGTGTTCGCGGTTATTTCAAGATAACACGTTTAACGAGATCTTGGTATTTGATCTGAGTCTGGCCACTGGCCTATACGCACTAACCATCTACGCGGGGACAGTTATGGGCACTCGACGTCGTGGTATCAGCCTAAGCCTTCGTGATGTCAGCGACTGAGTGGCGCGCGCCGGATTGGACTGGAACGCCTGCTAGGCTAGGTCTGCTTCCGGCCGCCCTCGCAACGTGCAGGTGTGCAATGGGCGATGGGCCCAGACCCCTGCGCCATAGGATTTAGACCGGCGTGTTGATCTCTTTGTTGTGCCTAGGTAGGGCTGCGACGTGTTGATCTTCTGAGGCCGGGCATGACCCAGGAAAGTGTGTCCGGCCAAATTGGATCGAGCGTGTTGGGTTATGTGGTGCACCCCTACAGGGAAGTTAATCTATTCGAATAGCTGTGATCTTCGGTAACAGGACGACTTGGAGTTGTACCTTGACCTTATGACAACTAGAACTGGATACTTTATAAAACACACCCTTCCAAGTGCCAGATACAACCGGTGATCGCTCTCTCATAGGGCGACGCGGGGAGGATCATCGGTTAGGATTATGCTATGCGATGTTACTTGGTGAACTTACCATCTACTGTCTTCTCCTGCTGCAAGATGGAGGTTGCCAGAAGCGTAGTCTTCGAAAGGACTAGCTATCCCCCTCTTATTCAGGCATTCTGTAGTTCAGTCCACATATGATAGCCTTATTCCAGTTGATACCAATGCATACATATGTAGTGTAGTTCCTTGCTTGCGAGTACTTTTGATGAGTACTCACGGTTCCTTTCTCCCTCTTTTCCCCTTTCCCTTCTACCCGATTGCTGCGACCCGACGTTGGAGTCCAGGAGCCAGACGCCACCGTCGACGACGACTACTACTACTCGGGAGGTGCCTACTACTACGTGCAGCCCGCTGACGACGACCAGGAGTAGTTTAGGAGGATCCCAGGCAGGAGGCATGCGCCTCTTTCGATCTGTATCCCAGTTTGTGCTAGCCTTCTTAAGGCAAACTTGTTTAACTTATGTCTGTACTCAGATATTGTTGCTTCCGCTGACTCGTCTATGATCGATCTCTTGTATTCGAGCCCTCGAGGCCCCTGGCTTGTAATATGATGCTTGTATGACTTATTTTATTTGTAGAGTTGTGTTGTGATATCTTCCTGTGAGTCCCTGATCTTGATCGTACACGTTTGCGTGTATGATTAGTGTACGATTGAATCAGGGGCGTCACAAGTTGGTATCAGAGCCGACTGCCTGTAGAAATCCCCTTTCCACACTCCTTGGCCGAAGTTGTGTCTAGACATTACAAAAAACTTTTACTAACATGGTTGTGTGCCTTACGAGCCCACGTCGCCATCTGGGTGGTATTAGGATCTTTTACTCCTCGATCCTTAATCTGGGACTCTGACATCTCTTCTATTCGGGTTAAACGATTTTACTAACTCTGACTCTAGGTTCTCGATAATACTTTCTCCTGGAGAGCCACTTATTACAGATGATCGCCTGCTGCACCAGAAGATTTCGAAGTTACTCACTGATGTTCTCTCGAGACCTTGTGCCCGTCGCTTTTGCAATTCCCTATCATCGATATATCCCTATGGATAAATTCATACACTTGTCGTTCTTACCTTTATTCCTGGCTGCTATTGTTATTACAAGATACACCGAAAATTCTATCTATTGTTCCGAGAATACTTTGTGGCTACTGCCTTGCAGTTCTTTGCCACCTGAATACCCCTACAGATAATTTCTCGCACTCATCGAGTATCCGCTCATCCCCAGTTGATTCTGGTATTTCACAAAAGCTTTTGAAATACCATTCGATCTTCCGAAGATCCTCAACAATCTATTGCTCTTGAAATTCTTGGTTGCTTGCATGATTAAATCCCATAAGTCGAGTAATCTTATTGGCATCCTTTGTCATTATCATTTTAAGTCTGTTGATCCAATATGATGTGAATGCTCTCAATCCTCAGTCATATCCTAGAATTCATCCTTCCGGCTCATACGTCATTTCAAACGTGAGCTGGTTCTCGCCAATCAAATTTTCGTCGATTGTGCCCCTAAGTATATTGGACTTATCCATCCTTGATCAGAGCGTCTGCTTCCGATCCTTCGCTTTGTAAAACATAATTCCTTTGCAATTGAGCTCTAAGTTACTCAGTTGTTTCTATAATCCAATGTCTTTGCATTGATTCTTCCTCTGGTTGTGAGCCGATACTCACATCAGATCTTTTATGGACCATCAGAACCTTGTTGGATTTTATCCGACAACGTCCTTCATATTCAATCACTTTGGAAGTTCTTTCCCTGATAAATAATGCCTTTGGTAAATCATATTCCTTGATTTGGCCAACCATGCTCTGCTTTCGAGCTGGTGATATTTTATATTGAAGCTTGTGGTATATGTTCCCATGATCCCCGATGGGTTGAACCAACGCCATCCCTAATCGATGTGAACCCGAAAGATTTCACGGGTCATACTTATCTGGTATTGCACCAGGTAAAACTTCCAACAACTAATGCCATTTTAGAAATACGAGGAGGTTAATGGAAGGTTATGCATTGAGGAAGTGGGAGTCGACCTTGAACCTTTGTGTTCATGCCCATGGACACGATGTAGATCCTATCATGGAAGCTTCTTGTAATAATAACTATTTCCTTGATATAATATCCTTGGTATCGGTGAATTGATCCTTTACAATCATGGTTCCGACCATGTTCTCTGATAAATACCATTTCCTATACAAGTTTAAGCACTTGTCTTCTGCAGAGCAATACCCCAGCCCAACCTCTATTTGATCGGTTGTCGAGTATTACCCCCTGGTATCTCGAGATTATCACAGAACTGCATAACCTCTTATGAGTTCTTCATCAAGTACTACATCCTCATTGATCCAAATTTTCACGGGCTCCGAGATTTTAAACATTCAAGGACACCGATAACTGAACCGAGCCTGCATTACGGTTCAACAACTATAAGTAATCTTCCTTACTTACGAGTTTGTACCCGATCATGTCATTCCTAGCCTATTTGGCTATATCAGTATCATGCTGATTTTAACTGTGCTATATGATCCTTATTCCTGGAGCACCACTTTCGGCGATGAGCTAAGCTTACGTTGATCTTCCTTAAACAACAAGCTTCATTTCGAGTTGTGTCATACCCATGGTTCCAGTAACCTTTCGCTTCATCATTCCTTTGACTTGATGTCATCGCCGATCGATTACATCTTCGTGGAGCCTCTCCACAAAATTTGTCGTGGTCGTCAAACAACATTTTGATTCCTTCCAGAATATCAACCAAATGGATGATGACAAGTAACCATCCTTGACCCTCGATGATTTGTGATATCACCGATAACATTATTGCTTTCCCTCCAACACAAACTTGTTCGTGTTTTGTGTTATACCTGGAGACCCGTGTTATCCAGCAATTATTCTTCGTTACTTGGAGTATTACCATCTTTTTTGTCAAGAATGTCGTGAGAATTTCACCACCTCTTAAGAATTCTTGGTATAGTGATACTTCTCACCATCACCATTCTTTCGTGGTCCTCGTGTTGATTCGATCGGTGCTGTTTGGATTCTGCCCTTCTAGCAACCATATTGCTTTGAAGTTAATGGTCTGCCATTCACTCTTATACTATTGATTATTAGACCACCATTCCGACATTGATCATGCTACTTAAGCCCATATTTCGGGTGCACCTTTCAACCAATACTTAAACTGTGTATGTTTTCTTCGAGCATACATCATTATATCATTTGATCTGACTAATGTTATCTCCTTGTTCGCATAATTGTGGAAACCCATCTTTTGGAAATCTCGATGAATTGTCGCTGAGTTCATCAGCTACCACCTTATCCCTTCATTGGTTTAATGATGATCTCTTATTACGGAACTCGCTTCCATAGTAGATTTCCCGAGCATCTTACAATGTCTTCTCGTCAATTTGTTTTGCACCTTTTCTTCTCAGGCATCCTGAGTTCGAGGTATCCTAACACCGATCAGATCTGAATCTCGGTCAGATATGATGGTTGGAACATTTTTCCAAGAGTTATAACACTGGTCCTTTATGACCCGGTAAGGTGATGTCATGCCTAGCACACCTGGCTGGAGGGCCTATTGTTATAGTTCTTCCTTTTAGCAAGATTATCCATTCTTCCATGAGGAAATTGTAAGACTTATTCTATAAGTTGTTCCTGATGGATCCTTGTGTATCCAAAATCCAACCTTTGCTTGAAAACCATGTCAATGCTATCTCGAAGCATGTCTGTGGTAACCCGATTTTCAACAAGAACATTTGAAGCCCAATGCTAAATGTTTCTCGCTCGATTATCCAAACACCGTTGTTTGGGTAATGTCATGAAATTCCTCTCCACTTACCTAAAAGGGTTTTCTACGTTATATCCTGTCATGGATATCATGCTCTGATTGTCCTTGGGAAGGATATACCCCTGGAATATTTGTTTCAATACATTTTCCTTTCCATTGTTCTATTTAGTCTGATAATCATATTTTCCTTTCCATTGTTTGGTTTAACCTTTCTTGTGATCTATATGATCTAAGCAGTAATATTCTCCTGCTTATGTAAATGCCTTGTTGTACAATTCTGTTAGCAAGACCCTGTACTATTGTTGATGACATTCTGGTAGCCACCGATGGACGAGAACTTTGCCTATTGGTCCGCCTCGTTCAACGAGCAGGAAAATGGTTCTCTTTGTCCCTCGCCCTTGGTATCGATGTTGTTGTCGACATAACTGATAGGCTATTCTCTGACATGCCTTGCTTACATGATCGTGTAAGACGTCATCGCCTTCCTACTTTAAACCAACATGGTGGGCCCATAACCCATAGTTCCACAGGATTGAAACCTGACTCTCCTGCACACCCCCTGTTTCCCAAGGTTGTTCCTCACGCGTGACCTCGTAGGTAATTCATGAGCCACCTTCCTAGTGACCTATTCTGGTATCAGACGAAATATTTATTCTCGTTGCTCCGAACCCCTTTTCACGCCCTGTTTCAGGCATCGAACGGTTGCCTACCCATTGAAACTTCTTATTGTACCTTCGAACTTTATTCTCGATGTGTTTTAATTGTTCAACTCAAGAGGTATTCATGCTCATTCATGGGTTAATCCCAGATTATTATCCTTATAGCATTCTGCCATTGCTGATTTGCCCTGTTACCTATTCGTAAGTACGGAGGAACCCCGAAGAAAGGATGACGACTTCATAATGATGACCTGAAGCAGTGGAATGAATATATCAATGTAATGGATCGATCTCTTCGAGAAGAGCAGCCAAGATTGAGAAGATCCATTAGAATTTCGTAACCAGACCTTTCCCCCTTACTCTACCTCTTAAATCTCGGGACGAGATTTCTTGTAGTGGAGGAGAATTGTGACGCCGGGATAATTAAGCTACAGTAACCATGTACTAATGATGCCACATCACCACTGTTATTGTTCCTAAACTCACTCCGACTCAAATCCCGTTCGAATTCAAAATTCAAAATCAATCAAACAACAAAAGTTTTTAAATTTTAAAACTAAAATGTTCGGAGTGAACCAAATATTGCATAAGTAATTATGGTGGAGAAACCACACTTTTATAGAATGCTTAAACACTCTAAGATGAATAAAACAGTAGCAAAAACTATTATTTAAATACTTTTAAATAATAATTAATTACAAAACTATTTTACTTTGGGTAGCGAAATTAATGTGGCAGTGGCATAATTGGTGACATCAATTTAGGTGCCACTTTGGTATATGGTTAACACTAGAATAAACAGCAACTAAAAGAAATAGAAAAGAAATAAAACAAACAAAAGGAAAATGAAGAGGTTTAAGAAAAGGAAAAGGGGACATTGTGCACTAGGCCTAGTGCACAGTACCGGCCCAACTGGCCCAACTGGCCCAACCCCGGACCATCCCCTTCCTCCCACTGTTCACCGTCGCGGTGGACGCCGCAGCCGCGTCCATGGCGCGGATGGCCACGCGTCGGCCATCCCGCGGCCGTCCCCGTCACCCCTGTCGTCCTACAAGGGCACCCATGCCCTGGTTGAACCCTAGCTGCCCTCCAGATCCCCCTCTCTGCGCCCCTCTCTCACACGCCGAGCTCGTCGGCGCTGCCGCCGCCATACCACCGCCGTAGGCGCGGCCACCGGCCTCCCGACACCATCGGAGAATGCCCAGGAGCTCTGCCAGCAACGCCTTCTTCTACCTCGCCACTGGATTGGGGTCGGGGAGCTACAACCACAACGTCCCCTTCGTCTCCGTCTCCATCGGCCGCCGTGAGCTCCGCCCGGTCCGTCGCCGTACTGCAGCTTCTAAGCCGTCAACGGGCCTCCGTGCGCCTGCTAGGTGAGCCCCGCGCCTTCCCTTCCCTCTACGGCGACGCTCCCCCCTGTAGCTCGCTCGCCGCTGCTGCCGAAGCTTGGCCCCTCCGTGGAACTCCTCGTCGTTGCTAGTGACGCCGTCGAACTCAACCGAGCCCCGCGTTGCACTCAGGGCCTCGCGGCGAAGCCGCCCGCACCCTTAATTTTCTTGCCGCGCGCTGCGACGTCGACCCCGTCGAATGGCCGAAGGCGCCGCTGCTGCAGCTAGTCGCCGGCGCCCTTCCCCGATTCTCCTACTGTTGCCGCCGCCCTAGCTGCACCCTATCCCACACCCACGTGTGCAGACCGCCCGTCGCCGGCCGCACCCGGCGCTGCTCGTCGCGCCTGCCACTGTCGGCTTCTGCCTCATGCCGCCGGCGGCCCTGCTCGTGCGAGCCCAGGCGCACAGGTCGGTTGGCTCTCAGCCAGATGGGCTGGCCCCTGTTGGATTAGGGACTAATCCCCTAATTGCTAACCCCCTCCTAAAAGTAGTCTATGACACCAGGCCCCACTTCTAAATAAAAATAAATTAAATAAAACTGTTAAAAATATTAGTCAATGACATGCGGGCCCGTTTGATCATGCTGACCAGTCAACTGCTGACTAGGCAGTTGACTGGACCCACGGGACAGCCTCACTGGTGCACCCCTGGTGCACTGCACCGGGTGCACCCAGTTTTTAACTACTGATTTTTGAAATTAAAAATAAATAGGAAAATCATTTAAAACTTCAAGAAAATTATAGAAAATAAACCATAGCTCAGATGAAAAAGTTTTCTATATGAAAGTTGCTCAGAACGACGAGACGAATCCGAATACGCAGCCCGTTCGTCCGCCACACATCCCTAACATACCGAACTCGCAACTTTCCCCCTCCGGCTCCTCTGCCCGAAAACGTGAAACACCGGGGATACTTTTCCGGTTGTTTCCCCCCTTCATCGGTATCACCTCCTACCACGTTAGGTCACCCCTAGCATCACGTATTGTCATGTTATGCTTTGTGATGCTTTGATTGCTCTATTATTTATTGTGTACCCCCTCCGTTACTTCTTTCCGGTAGAACCCGAGACCGCTGCCGGTACCCCAGATTTGACTACGGTGTTGACAACCCCTCTTTGCCAGAGCAACCAGGCAAGCCCCCCCCCCCTTGATCACCAGATATCGCCTACTCTCCTCTATACTGCTTGCATTAGAGTAGTGTAGCTTGTTACTACTTTCCGTTAATCCTATTCTGATGCATAGCTTGTTATTGTTGCTACAACTGTTGATACCTTACCTGCAATCCTAATGCTTAGTATAGGATGCTAGTTTACCATCAATGGCCCTACATTCTTGCATGTCTTCCATGCTATACTATCGGGCCGTGATCACTTGGGAGGTGGTCACAGGTATATACTTATACATAATATATGATACTTGTGGTGATTAAAGACGGGTCGGCTCATAGGAGTACCCGCGAGTGATTCACGGATTGGGTCCAAAAGGACGTTTGTCCCGACGGCCCTCTGAGTGGATCTTTGTGGCGGAGCGACAGGGCAGGTTGAGACCACCTAGGAGAGAGGTGGGCCTGGCCCTGGTCGGCGTTCGCGATTATTTCAAGATAACACATTTAACGAGATCTTGGTATTTGATCTGAGTCTGGCCACTGGCCTATACGCACTAACCATTTACGCGGGGACAGTTATGGGCACTCGATGTCGTGGTATCAGCCGAAGCCTTCGTGATGTCAGCGACTGAGCGGCGCGCGCCGGATTGGACTGGAACGCCTGCTAGGCTAGGTCTGCTTCCGGCCGCCCTCGCAACGTGCAGGTGTGCAATGGGTGATGGTCCCAGACCCCTGCGCCATAGGATTTAGACCGGCTTGTTGACCTCTCTGTTGTGCCTAGGTAGGGCTGCGACATGTTGATCTTCCAAGGCCGGGCATGACCCAGGAAAGTGTGTCCGGCCAAATGGGATCGAGCGTGTTGGGTTATGTGGTGCACCCCTACAGGGAAGTTAATCTATTCGAATAGCCGTGATCTTCGGTAACAGTACGACTTGGAGTTGTACCTTGACCTTATGACAACTAGAACCGGATACTTAATAAAACACACCCTCCCAAGTGCCTGATACAATCGGTGATCGCTCTCTCACAGGGCGACGAGGGGAGGATCATCGGTTAGGATTATGCTATGCAAAGTTACTTGGTGAACTTACCATCTACTCTCTTCTCCTGCTGCAAGATGGAGGTTACCAGAAGCGTAGTCTTCGAAAGGACTAGCTATCCCCCTCTTATTCCGGCATTTTGCAGTTCAGTCCACATATGATAGCCTTAATCCAGTTGATACCAATGCATACATATGTAGTGTAGTTCCTTGCTGCGAGTACTTTGGATGAGTACTCACGGTTGCTTTCTCCCTCTTTTCCCCTTTCCCTTCTACCCGATTGCTGCGACCAGACATTGGAGTCCAGGAGCCAGACGCCATCGTCGATGATGACTACTGTTGGGGAACGTAGCATAATTTTAAAATTTTCTACGCATCACCAAGATCAATCTATGGAGTCATCTAGCAATGAGGGAGAGAGGAGTGCATCTACATACCCTTGTAGATCACGAGCGGAAGCGTTCAAGAGAATGGGGTTGATGGAGTCGTACTGGACGTGATCCAAATCACCGAAGATCCTAGTGCCGAACGGACGGCACCTCCGCGTTCAACACACGTACGGAGCGAGGACGTCTCCCGCGCCTTGATCTAGCAAGGAGGAGGGAGAGGTTGAGGAAGAGGGCTCCAACAGCAGCACGACGGCGTGGTGGTGATGAAGCTGCAATACTCTGGCAGGGCTTCGCCAAGCTCTTATGGAGGAGGCGAGGTGTTGGGGAAGGGAGGGGCTGCGCCTTCGATGTCGTGTGCAGCCCTCCCCTCACCCCTCTATTTATAGGGGAAAGGGGAAGGGGGGCGGCCCCCTCTAGATGAGATCTAGAGGGGGGCGGCAGCCAAGGGGAGGGGGGCTTGCCCCCCAACCAAGGGGGCGCCCCCCCTTAGGGTTTCCCCCAACCCTAGGCGCATGGGCCCTAGGGGGGTGTGGCGCCCCAGCCCACTTGGGCTGGTTCCCTTCTCCATACAGCCCATAAGGCCCTCCGAAAGAGGTGGACCCTCCCGGTGGACCCCCGGAACCCCTCCGGTGGCCCCGGTACAATACCAATATGCCCCCGAAACTTTCCAGCGACCATATGACAACTTCCCATATATAAATCTTTACCTCCGGACCATTCCGGAACTCCTCGTGACGTCCGGGATCTCATCCGGGACTCCGAACAACATTCGGTAATCACATACAAGTCTTCCTAACAACCCTAGCATCACTGAACCTTAAGTGTGTAGAACCTACGGGTTCGGGAGACATGCAGACATGACCGAGACGACTCTCCGGTCAATAACCAACAGCGGGATCTGGATACGCATGTTGGCTCCCACATGCTCCACGATGATCTCATCGGATGAACCACAATGTCGAGGATTCAATCAATCCGTATACAATTCCCTTTGTCAATCGGTACGTTACTTGCCCGAGACTCGATCGTCGGTATCCCAATACCTTGTTCAGTCTCGTTACCGGCAAGTCACTTTACTCATACCGTAATGCATGATCCCGTGATCAACCACTTGATCACATTGAGCTCATTATGATGATGCATTACTGAGTGGGCCCAGAGATACCTCTCCGTCATACGGAGTGACAAATCCCAGTCTCGATTCATGCCAACCCAACAGACACTTTCGGAGATACCTGTAATGTACCTTATAGTCACCCAGTTACGTTGTGACGTTTGGCACACTCAAAGCACTCCTACAGTATCCGAGAGTTGCACAATCTCATGGTCTAAGGAAATGATACTTGACATTCAGAAAAGCTACAGCAAACGAACTACACGATCTTTGAGCTAAGCTTAGGATTGGGTCTTGTCCATCACATCATTCTCCTAATGATGTGATCCCGTTATCAATGACATCCAATGTCCATAGTCAAGAAACCATGACTATCTTTTGATCAACAAGCTAGTCAACTAGAGGCTCACTAGGGACGTGTTGTGGTATATGTGTTCACACATGTATTACTATTTCCGGATAACACAATTATAGCATGAACAATAGACAATTATCATGAACAAAGAAATATAATAATAACTATTTTATTATTGCCTCTAGGGCATATTTCTAACAGTCTCCCACTTGCACTAGAGTCAATATTCTAGTTACATTGTGATGAATCGAACACCCATGCAGTTCTGGTGTTGATCATGTTTTGCTCTAGGGAGAGGTTTAGTCAACGGATCTGCTACATTTAGGTCCGTATGTACTTTACAAATCTCTATGCCTCCATTTTGAACACTTTCACGAATGGAGTTGAAGCGAGCTTGATATGCCTGGTCTTCTGTGAAACCTGGGCTCCTTGGCAAGGGCAATAGCTCCAGTGTTGTCACAGAAAAGAGTCATTGGGCCCAACGCATTGGGTATGACTCCTAGGTCGGTAATGAACTCCTTCACCCAGACTGCTTCGTGTGCTGCCTCCGAGGCTGCCATGTACTCCGCTTCACATGTAGATCCCGCCACAACGCTTTGCTTGCAACTGCACCAGCTTACTGCCCCACCATTCAAAATATACACGTATCCGGTTTGTGACTTAGAGTCATCCAGATCAGTGTCGAAGCTAGCATCGACGTAACCCTTTACGACGAGCTCTTCGTCACCTCCATAAACGAGAAACATTTCCTTGGTCCTTTTCAGGTACTTTAGGATATTCTTGACCGCTGTCCGGTGTTCCATGCCGGGATTACTTTGGTACCTTCCTACCAAACTTACGACAAGGTTTACATCAGGTCTGGTACACAGCATAGCATACATGATAGACCCTATGGCCGAGGCATAGGGGACGACACTCATCTTTTCTCTATCTTCTGCCGTGGTCGGGCATTGAGCCATGCTCAATCTCGTACCTTGCAATACAGGCAAGAACCCCTTCTTTGACAGATCCATTTTGAATTTCTTTAATATCTTGTCAAGGTACGTACTCTGTGAAAGATCAATGAGGCGTCTCGATCTATCTCTATAGATCTTGATGCCTAATATATAAGCAGCTTCTGGAAGGTCCTTCATTGAAAAACACTTGTTCAAGTAGGCCTTTATGCTTTCCAAGAATTCTATATCATTTCCCATCAACAGTATGTCATCCACAAACAATATGAGAAATGCTACAGAGCTCCCACTCACTTTCTTGTAAATGCAGGCTTCTCCATAAGTCTGCATAAACCCGAATGCTTTGATCATCTCATCAAAACGAATGTTCCAACTCCGAGATGCTTGCACCAGCCCATAGATCGAGCGTTGGAGCTTGCACACCTTGTCAGCATTCTTAGGATCGACAAAACCTTCCGGCTGCATCATATACAACTCTTCCTTAAGGAAACCATTAAGGAATGCCGTTTTGACGTCCATTTGCCATATCTCATAATCATAGAATGCGACAATTTCTAACATGATTCAGACGGACTTCAGCTTCGCTACAGGTGAGAAAGTCTCATCGTAGTCAACCCCTTGAACTTGTCGATAACCCTTAGCGACAAGTCGAGCTTTATAGATGGTCACATTACCATCCGCGTCTGTCTTCTTCTTAAAGATCCATTTATTTTCTATGGCTCGCCGATCATCGGGCAAGTCAGTCAAAGTCCATACTTCGTTTTCATACATGGATCCTATCTCGGATTTCATGGCTTCTAGCCATTTGTCGGAATTCGGGCCCGCCATCGCTTCTTCATAGTTCGAAGGTTCACCGTTGTCTAACAACATGATTTCCAAGACAGGGTTACCGTACCACTCTAGTGCGGAACATGTCCTTGTGGACCTACGAAGTTCAGTAGCAACTTGATCTGAAGTTTCATGATCATCATCATCAACTTCCTCTCTAGTCGGTGCAGGCACCTCAGGAACATTTTCTTGAGCTGCGCCACTTACCGGTTCAAGAGGTAATACTTCATCAAGTTCTACCTTCCTCCCACTTATTTCTTTCGAGAGAAACTCTTTCTCTAGAAAGGACCCATCTTGGCAACAAAGATCTTGCCCTCGGATCTGAGGTAGAAGGTATACCCAATAGTTTCTTTAGGGTATCCTATGAAGACGCATTTTTCCGATTTGGGTTTGAGCTTTTCAGGTTGAAGTTTCTTCACATAAGCATCGCATCCCCAAACTTTTAGAAACGACAGCTTAGGTTTCTTCCCAAACCATAATTCATACGTTGTCGTCTCAACGGATTTCGATGGAGCCCTATTTAAAGTGAATGCGGAAGTCTCTAAAGCATAGCCCCAAAATGATAGCGGTAAATCGGTAAGAGACATCATAGATTGCACCATATCTAATAGAGTGCGATTACGATGTTCGGACACACCATTACGCTGAGGTGTTCCAGGTGGCATTAGTTGTGAAACTATTCCATATATTCTTAAGTGTGTGCCAAATTCGTGACTCAAGTATTCTCCCCCACGATCTGATCGCAAGAACTTGATTTTCCTGTCACGTTGATTCTCAACCTCACTCTGAAATTCCTTGAACTTTTCAAAGGTCTCAGACTTGTGTTTCATTAAGTAGACATACCCATATCTACTCAAGTCATCAGTGAGGGTGAGAACATAATGATAGCCACCACGAGCCTCAACACTCATTGGAACGCACACATCAGTATGTATGATTTCCAGTAAGTTGGTTGCTTGCTCCATTGTTCCTGAGAACGGAGTCTTGGTAATTTTACCCATGAGGCATGGTTCACACGTGTCAAATGATTCGTAATCAAGAGACTCTAAAAGTCCATCTGCATGGAGCTTCTTCATGCGTTTGACACCTATGTGACCAAGGCGGCAGTGCCACAAGTATGTGGGACTATCATTATCAACCTTACATCTTTTGGTATTCACACTATGAATATGTGTAGCATTACGCTCGAGATTCACTAAGAATAAACCATTCACCATCGAAGCATGACCATAAAACATATCTCTCATATAAATAGAACAACCATTATTCTTGGATTTAAATGAGTAGCCATCTCGTATTAAACGAAATCCTGATACAATGTTCATGCTCAAAGCTGGCACTAAATAACAATTATCAAGGTTTAAAACTAATCCTGTAGGTAAATGTAGAGGTAGCGTGCTGACGGCGATCACATCGACCTAGGAACCATTCCCGACGCGCATCGTCACCTCGTCCTTCGCCAGTCTCCGCTTATTCCGCAGCTCCTGCTTTGAGTTACAAATGTGAGCAACCCCACCGGTATCAAATACCCAGGAGCTACTACGAGTACTGGTAAGGTACACATCAATTACATGTATATCACATATACCTTTCGTGATGCCGGCCTTCTTGTCCGCTAAGTATTTGGGGCAGTTCCGCTTCCAGTGACCACTTCCCTTGCAATAAAAGCACTCAGGCTCGGGCTTGGGTCCATTCCTTGGCTTCTTCCCGGCAGCTTGCTTACCGAGCGCGGCAACTCCCTTGTCGTCCTTCTTGAAGTTCTTCTTACCCTTGCCTTTCTAGAACTTAGTGGTTTTATTCACCATCAACACTTGATGTTCCTTTTTGACTTCTACCTCTGCTGATTTCAGCATTGAATATACCTCAGGAATGGTCTTCTCCATCCCCTGCATATTGAAGTTCGTCACAAAGCTCTTGTAGCTCGGTGGAAGCGACTGAAGGATTCTGTCAATGACCGCGTCATTCGGGAGATTAACTCCCAGCTGAGTCAAGCGGTTATGCAACCCAGACATTCTGAGTATGTGCTCACTAACAGAACTATTTTCCTCCATCTTACAGCTGAAGAACTTGTCGAAGACTTCATATCTCTCGACCCGGGCATGAGCTTGGAAAACCATTTTCAGCTCTTCGAACATCCCATATGCTCCGTGTCGCTCAAAACGCTTTTGGAGCCCCGGTTCTAAGCTGTAAAGCATGCCACACTGAACGAGGGAGTAATCATCAGCACGTGTATGCCAAGCGTTCATAACGTCTTGGTTCTGTGGGACGGGTGTGTCACCTAGCTGTGCTTCTAGGACATAATCTTTCTTGGCAGCTATGAGGATGATCCTCAAGTTCCGGACCCAGTCCGTATAGTTGCTGCCATCGTCTTTCAGCTTGGTTTTCTCTAGGAACGCGTTGAAGTTGAGGACAACGTTGGCCATTTGATCTACAAGACATATTGTAAAGATTTTAGACTAAGTTCATGATAATTAAGTTCATCTAATCAAATTATTCAATGAACTCCCACTCAGATAGACATCCCTCCAGTCATCTAATGTCACATCCCTGGTCTTGTTATGCACTAGGCCAGACCTCATGTGAGCATCATGTTTTAATTCAAATGAAATTTGAATTGAGGGATTTTCTAAGCCTCAGAAACCTTCTAAAAATGATGATCAACATTAAAAATTGCTTCAAATGCTTCCAAGGAAATGTTCCTTTTCAGCTTTGAAAAATATTGGCAAGAATAAAATGCAAACCAATATTTTTGGAGTGACTGAAACATTTATTTTGGGGCCTTTGAATTAATTCAATAACTATTTGCATTGGATATATATTTGATATATAAATAATATATGTCCAATAATACTGGAACATTTTTATGTGGTTTGGTATATTTTAGCTCTAGCCACATAACTATTTTCAGGATTTTATAAAATGGTTTAGTATTTTACTAAACTAAAACAACACAGAACAAAATAGATAAATAAAAATAGAAATAGAAAGAGCAGAGGACTACCTGGCACTCACCTCAGCCCACTTACCTGGCCCAGCTCCTCCAGCGCGGCCCAGCCCACCCTTTTCCTGTCGTCTTCCTCCCCTCGCACCGAAGCAGCTCGGTGGCAAGCGCTGGCGATGCCCTGGCCACCTCCTGCTTGCCGCCTTCCCCTCGTCGCCCTGGACTTCGTCTGCGACGCCACGCAGCCCCTGGCCCTTCTCACTCCCTCTGTACTCCTCCCCCCCATCTCTGCTCTCTCCCGCAGCACCACCGACACGCCACCATCGCCGCCGACGCCGATTGCCGCAGCCACCGGCCACCCCTCGCCCTCCCGCTGAGCTCAGGAGCTCCGCCACTCCGTCCTCGACCCACCTCACCGAGCCACGCCCCTCCAGAAGCCCCCAAACGACCTCACCGGGCTCGTCTTCTACCTCGGACCCGCCGGCCATCACCGTCAAATTCGTCGGCTCCGGACCCTCCCCGACCTCGCCGAGCGTTCCGTCGTCATCGCGGTGAGCCCCGTCGTGTTTCCCCGCTCTCCATTTGCTTGCCCCTATGCTGCACCCGCCGTCTCACCGCAACCGGAGCTTGCTGCCGCCGGCCATGTTGTCGTCGCGGCCATGGCTTGTTTCGGTCGCGTCCGAGCACGGCTTTGAGCTCGTGGGGCTCACAGGAAGCCCATGCGCAGCTCAGCTTGTCCAAAACCCCACCAGGGCCTCGCGCCCGTTACCACCCGAACTCCGGCGCCGCCACGAGCTCCGTTCCGACGAGCCCCAGTGTCCCCGCAGCCTCCCACCTACCCCATCAGATGCGGGAGAGCCCGGGCTACGCCCCGGTGCCCTCAGCGCGCGAATCCGATGCCCTAGCGCAAGTCCGGCGTGCCCCCGCCGTGCTCCGTGGTCGTCGCCGGCGAAACTCCGGCGGGAGCTGACGTGGCTCCGTCATTAGGAGCTAATCCAACTAACTAAACCACCTACAGCCACTGACAGTAGGCCCCACCCCTGGTCAAACCCAGTCAGCACTGGGTTTGACCGGGATTAGTTCCTGAGTCACTGACCAGTGGACCCCACTGGTCAGGTTTGACCTGGGGCGCCCAGTTGACTCTGCTGACGTCACCGTGACGTGGTGCTGACGCCATAAATCATTTCTGGATTTATTATTATTTCAGGAAATTTCAGAAAATGCCCTAAACTTCAATAAATCATAGAAATTCAACCGTAACCCCAAATTAAATAATTTATATATGAAAAATTATCAGAAAAATTCAAGGAATCCATCTGTACCATTTTCATGCATGTTAGAACAACTTATAGCTGCTGTATAGCACAAATCAATTAAATGACATATGAATAATCACATATGGAGTTTGAATTTGAATCTTGTATTCAAACCAACCCCATTTAATCTATTGCTAGTTGCATTAGCTCAAAACACATTCATATTGCCATGTCATAAGCATGCATCATATTGTGCATTGCATTGATCGTGTTTCTTCTGTGTTTGCCGGTGTTGTTCTCCCTCGGTAGACGTTGTACCTATGATGTGATCGTTGACACTGATGAAGACTCAATGTTATCTTCAAAAGTGCCAGGCAAGCAAAACCCCCTTGTTCATTCCGATACAATCCCACTCTCTCGCTCCTGCTCTCTTTTACTGCATTAGGACAACAACGATTCATCTGTTACTTGCTGCGGTAGCTGAACCCCTTTATCCTTTGCATGACCTGTCATTCCACAGTAAATAGATGAAACCCACTAGTATGAGTAGGAGTTGTTTGAGCCCTGTTGTGCCTACTCATTCATGTTTGTTTGTCATGCCTGCTACTGCTTAGAGTTGAGTCAGGTCTGATTCATCGGGGATGAATCAGAGGTGTGTGAACATGTCCTACTATGTGTGAGCTAAGTGTGTGAACATGATTTGGTAAAAGGTATCGGTGAGAGGCCATGTAGGAGTACATGGTGGGTTGTCTCATTGAAGCCGTCCTCAGGAACTGAGTTCTGTGTTTGTGATCCATGATTCAGCTACTACCATACATTGGGCCCTGAAATATGACCCCGCTCGACTTCTTATTCACCCTTGTCCTCTGTCCAGGAGTTGCAAGTAGTTTCTGGTGTTTGTAGTATGCTGGAGGCCGTGGACAGCGCTGACCATAGGGGTGGGCTGTGATGCAGTAGGCACGTGGCCGGGTATACCGGGCGCCCGTTTGGTGTCACAGAACCCTGTTCACATCGTTTGGGGCTGTGAGCGAAACTCCGGCCGGATCTCCTCATGGATGGAACCCGAATAGGCGATAAACCTGGACTAGAGACTTGAGTGTTTAGGTAGGTCGTGGTCTACACCCACGTCGGCTTTCGCTTGAAGTCTGCCGAGCACATGTCGTGTGCAGACGCTAAGTGGTGGAAACATGTATGAAGAAGTACACCCCTGCAGGGTTAACATCATCTATTCGAATAGCCGTGTCCGCGGTAAAGGACTTCTGGGTTGCTTATATCAGTTCATAGACAAGTGAAAGTGGATACTCTAAAATACGCAAGACAAGCGTGAGTGCTATGGATGGCGCTCTCGTAGGGAGACGGGAGTGGATCCATAGTGGTGTATTGATATGGTGAATATGTGGACTCGTGTGTGCCACCTCAAAAGAGTTGCTTGCAGTCGTAGTTTAGGATAGCCACCGAGTCAAAGCTGGCTTGCTGCAGTTAAACCCCACCATCCCCTTGTTGATAATGATGCATATGTAGTTAGTTCTGATGTAAGTCTTGCTGGGTACATTTGTACTCACGTTTGCCTATTTTATGTTTTTGCAGAGAGACTTCAGTCTCACTAGTAGTTCCACGTGGACTTCGACGTTTAGCTTGTTACCTCAGCTACGATCTTGTGCCCTCGGCAGGATTTGGTAGATAGTCAGGCTTCTCAGCCTTTTTCATTTATAGATGTCTGTACTCAGACATGATAGCTTCCGCTTGTGCTTTGATTTGTATGCTCTGAATGTTGGGTCATGAGACGCATGTTTGTAATATCTCGCTCCTCGGAGCCTATTGAATAAATTACTTGAGTCGTAGAGTCATGTTGTGATGCCATGTTGTATTTGCACATATCGAGCATATTGTGTGTATGTTATTGAAATGCTTGGTATGTGTGGGTTCTGACCATCTAGTTGTTTATCTTTAGTAGCCTCTCTTACCGGGAAATGTCTCCTAGTGTTTCCACCGAGCCATGGTAGCTTGCTACTGCTCCGAAACACTTAGGCTGGCCGGCATGTGTCCTTCTTCATTCCTGTGTCTGTCCCTTCGGGGAAATGTCACACGATGAATACCGGAGTCCTGTTAGCCCGCTACAGCCCGGTTCACCGGAGTCCTGCTAGCCCAGTGCTACAGCCTGGATTCACTGCTGATGACCGACACGTTCGATGCTGGGTCATGGATGCCTGTCCCTGTAAGTCTGTGCCACTTTGGGTTTACGACTAGCCATGTCAGCCCGGGCTCCTTATCATATGGATGCTAGCGACACTATCATATACGTGTGCCAAAAGGCGCAAACGGTCCCAGGCAAAGGTAAGGCGACACCCGTGGGAATACCGTGCGTGAGGCCGCAAAGTGATATGAGGTGTTACATGCTAGATCGATGTGGCATTGAGTCGGGGTCCTGACAGCGTTGGTATCAGAGCTTGACTGCCTGTAGGATTACCAAGCCAAACTGGTCGAAGTTGAGTCTAGAAATTCTTTAGTTATATAAGGGAATTGATTGTGGGATGGAACGTAAGGCTCTTTTACTCCTTATACCTTATGCCCTTCTGATCTGAGTCATCATCTTATCTTTCCTACGGGGATTAAGAACTAGGCTATCTCTTCTTTCTATCAGGATCACGTGTTACTAATCCGTAGACTTATAGAATTGTTGGACTTAAGCCTCTGTTCAGTTCCTACTACTTCTGTATGTTACTGACGATCTCGAAACCTTGATAGTGCTTCTGAGTGGTTATGCCACCATTTTTGTGAATGTCTCAAATCTTTTTGAGCATTTATAGCCGTTATGCTGTCCGAGTCATCCCAGGTTTCTAAATAGTCTGATGCATTTGCAAAATCCTTTCCCTCTGGTTTCGATGTTCCTTTATGCCAGCTCAATCACACTAATTGTTGAGTTGAGGTATTCTATTGCCTTGACATATATGTTGGAGCTATTATTATGACCCTAGGTGTTTTAGGGAGTCACCTAGTAATCTAGCAACGTTTTGTGTTCCCAGTGTGATGCTTCTGGCCTTTATTCTCGAAAGCATTCCGTGATGCTACTTAGTAGTAGGTATTCTATTCCTGGGTTCTTGAACCCGAGATTCACTCTACTTACTTCATGTTGATAGTGTTTGCTAGTTCCCTTAGGTTATTAGTAACCTTTGCGATAGTCCTCGAGGTTCATGGTACATCCTTCTTCCAATTACCATGAACCATTCTTGGCAGGAGTTCTTCTGAACCAAAAGATGACAACAAGAGAGCTCTCGATGAGTTCTCCATGCTATATTGTGACTCTGCCAGCTCAACCTTTCTGCATGGGTTATCCGGAAGAATTATGTTGAAATCATTCGACATGCTAATCCATGCCTCCACAACTCGAAAAGTTATATGTTCCTTTGAGTTGTCCCTCTTTAGTTGTCTACTGACCTTCGTCTATCAATTGATAGTCAAGAGTATGCGTGCGTTCGTTTATCGATGCCTATTACTCTTGTGGTCCGTCAAGCCATTCTATCGTAGAATGACCAGGAGAAACAAACTCCAGTACCTCTTCCATATCCAGGATTGGGTTAAAGAAGTTGTGCTCCGCAGATCAAAATGCCAATCCAGCTTTTGCTCTGTTCTACCTTGGAGTATTACCATCTTTATATCGGGATTGTTATAGGAATTGCACACCATCCTATGAACTCTTGGTACAGTGATACTTCTTGCCATCATTGTCATTCCTCGGTCCTCGTGTTGATGCAACCGGAATACCGACAAATGAATTGTGATGTGTGAAATCAATACTCCTAGCAACCTTGTTTCTTGGTAGTTAAATGGACAATAACCTCATTCTTAACGTGTTGGTTCTTGAATCATCATTCTAAGATTGATCGTGCTACCTTGTCCATCTTCCTGGTGCACATTTCGATTGATGAGTTAGGATTTTGTCAAGTCCTCGCTCATTTGATCATATCATCTTGCCCTGAAAAGCAAGATTGTTCTCGAGCTTAGTAACATATCGGTGGTTCGTGATTTTCCAAATATCTTCTCGAAAGTATCACCAGGTTGTCACCTGACTGTTATGTTGAGCTCGTGATCAAGTTGGTTTTCCAATAAACCACTTTTTTTCCCAAGAATCGGTGTTAGATATCCCTGAGCTAGTTGGTTAAGCTAGACAACAACTTGGAGAGTTGGAAGATAAAAGCTTGTCTGACTTAGTTCGTTCCAAAGGGATATTCTTGTGTAGTGTGTGTTGAAGAAAGATGGTATCTTCATCAATTGATCCTTGAGACCAGTTGCTGGAGCTATTGTCTTGCCAAAACTTTGATTTGAGTATGGGCTATTCTCAAATCAAATCCGAACCAACGATATTTGTAATGTTGTCTTACTCGTGGTTGATCCCTCGAGCATACACCACTACATCTTTGGTCTGACCAATGCTATCACCTTGTTCACCAAGTCGTGGAATTCCATCTTCATGGAAATCTCGATGATTTGTTGTTGAGCCCATCAACATCATTTTATCTTCTCCAAGATCTTGTTGGACAATAAGTTAGTGTTGGAAACTTTTGAAAGCATTATCTTCATGCTAGCTCATGAAGTATTTGTTTGATGAAAGGAGTGACTTCCTCTTATACACGTGCATTTGGTGAAAGTTGCCGCCGTGGATTTGAGAAAGTTAGTTTTGCTTCCTCTGGAATCATCCCAAGTCAGTCATGCATACGTGCGAAGTATTCTGTGGTCTGGAGACTTGCAACCTTCATTCCATATGTGTTCCGAGCACACCAAGCCACTAATTGATTTGTTCAAGGAGAAGAAGTTCCTTCTTAAGAGCATGCCTTATGCAAGGATTTTGATATCCTCGTTGATGGTTCCCCACCTGAACTCGGTAGTGTTTTATTATAAGACTACCACGTGGTCATGTTTGTCTGGGACAGCGTGTTCACATGTTTGTAGCAGAACCAGCTCATGTTTTGGAGCTTGCTATCGTAGCTCATTCCCGAGAATCTCGCAACGTCATCTCGTCGATTTGTGTTGCAATCTTTCGTTTTTCTTCCTAGACTCGATGAGTCTGGAATATCCTGACACCAACCAGATCTGAATCTCAAGCAGATATGATGGTTTGGAACATTTCCTAAAAACTATAATATCGGTCCCTCGGAAACCGGTAAAGTGGATGTCGTGGCCAACACACCCAGCCGGAAGACCTGTTATTATGATATCTTGATTGAGGAAGTTGGCCACCTCCCCATAAGGATCTCGTAGAACTTATTCTAGTAGTTGTTCCTTAGGGATTTTTGTGCTCCCGAAGTCCGACCTTTTTACTTGATGTTCTAGATACCAAACCATTTCAATGAATGGGATACACTAGCACATCAAGGAGAACATTAGAAGCGGAGTGCTAAATGTCTCTCGGTCGATCATCCAGATTTTATTTCCTTGGCCCCGCCAAGGGTGAAATCTAAGAAAGTGTTATCTTCCTTTGCATCTGCATCATCCATCATCATTCATCGTGGTAGCAAGTTGTGTTGCCAGGATCCTTGACACGGATATTGGTAAAACCCTGATGAATATGGAAATGCTCAAGTTCTTGAGAGCACGCACAAGCGCTACGTGTTGTCATCGGCACTAACTCGGATTCCTCGACAATGCTATGACCCTTTCAAACAGTGAATTCACTCTCTTTTGTTGGGTTCTTCCCCCAGTTACCAGAATCATTCCCAGCATTTGCGTTTTGTTCCCAGCTTGCACCGCCAATGTGCCATTCTACCATGAGTCTCTTCCATTTCCGGTGGTAAGCAAATTCATCCATTACGTTGTCTTCAACAAGGTAATCCACATCATCCAAGTCCGAGTATGCCATTCTACCGACCCCCCTCCAAACGATCGCTCGAGAATTGCCTTAAGCTGGTATAAAGAGTTTCAATGATCTTTGAATCAAAGGTAATTCTTTTTGCCACTTAAGGGGATATTTCTACGAGTCACCTTCCCTAAGGTGCATCGTTATGGTATCATGGCAATTCAACTCCTCGCTACGTTGACAACCGATCACCACATTCTTAAGTCTGGATTTGTTGTCTACCTAGTGAACCTTTGTCATCCGCTTCACTCCATTGCTATGGATGTGTGCTTCGTCTCTCAGCCCGAGAGATGTTGCTATGTCTCATTTCGAGAGTTAATCCTGAGTTGTTCGACCTTCGAGAAGAACGATTCTTTTAGGGTCTTCCCTTTCCTCTCGCTGACATGGTAGTTGGAGTTCTCAGAGGAAGACTTCGAGACAAAGATGGTGATCGAATCAAGGTTCTTATGAAGTGCAACCTGGATCGTGGAGATTGTGCTAGTTTGCGCTCCCCCTTCACCTTACCCTACGCTTGAATCTCGGGACGAGATTTTTGTTAGTGGGGGTGAGTTGTCACATCCCTGGTCCTGTTATGCACTAGGCCAGGCCTCATGTGAGCATCATGTTTTAATTCAAATGAAATTTGAATTGAGGGATTTTCTAAGCCTCAGAAACCTTCTAAAAATGATGATCAACATTAAAAATTGCTTCAAATGCTTCCAAGGAAATGTTCCTTTTCAGCTTTGAAAAATATTGGCAAGAATAAAATGCAAACCAATATTTTTGGAGTGACTGAAACATTTATTTTGGGGCCTTTGAATTAATTCAATAACTATTTGCATTGGATATATATTTGATATATAAATAATATATGTCCAATAATACTGGAACATTTTTATGTGGTTTGATATATTTTAGCTCTAGCCACATAACTATTTTCAGGATTTTATAAAATGGTTTAGTATCTTACTAAACTAAAACAACACAGAACAAAATAGATATATAAAAACAGAAATAGAAAGAGCAGAGGACTACCTGGCGCTCACCTCAGCCCACTTACCTGGCCCAGCTCCTCCAGCGCGGCCCAGCCCACCCTTTTCCTGTCGTCTTCCTCCCCTCGCACCGAAGCAGCTCGGTGGCGAGCGCTGGCGATGCCCCGGCCACCTCCTGCTTGCCGCCTTCCCCTCGTCGCCCTGGACTCCGTCCGCGACGCCACGCAGCCCCTGGCCCTTCTCACTCCCTCTGTACTCCTCCCCCCCTTCTCTGCTCTCTCCCGCAGCACCACCGACACGCCACCATCGCCGCCGACGCCGATTGCCGCAGCCACCGGCCACCCCTCGCCCTCCCGCTGAGCTCAGGAGCTCCGCCACTCCGTCCTCGACCCACCTCACCGAGCCACGCCCCTCCAGAAGCCCCCGAACGACCTCACCGGGCTCGTCTTCTACCTTGGACCCGCCGGCCATCACCGTCAAATTCGTCGGCTCCGGACCCTCCCCGACCTCGCCGAGCGTTCCGTCATCATCGCGGTGAGCCCCGTCGTGTTTCCCCTCTCTCCATTTGCTCGCCCCTATGCTGCACCCGCCGTCTCACCGCAACCAGAGCTCGCTGCCGCCGGCCATGTTGCCGTCGCGGCCATGGCTTGTTTCGGTCGCGTCCGAGCACGGCTTTGAGCTCGTGGGGCTCACAGGAAGCCCATGCGCAGCTCAGCTTGTCCAAAACCCCACCAGGGCCTCGTGCCCGTTACCACCCGAACTCCGGCGCCGCCGCGAGCTCCGTTCCGACGAGCCCCGGCGTCCCCGCAGCCTCCCACCTACCCCATCAGATGCGGGAGAGCCCGGGCTACGCCCCGGTGCCCTCAGCGCGCGAATCCGATGCCCTAGCGCAAGTCCGGCGTGCCCCCGCCGTGCTCCATGGTCGTCGCCGGCGAAACTCCGGCGGGAGCTGACGTGGCTCCGTCATTAGGAGCTAATCCAACTAACTAAACCACCTACAACCACTGACAGTAGGCCCCACCCCTGGTCAAACCCCAGTCAGCACTGGGTTTGACCGGGATTAGTTCCTGAGTCACTGACCAGTGGACCCCACTGGTCAGGTTTGACCTGGGGCGCCCAGTTGACTCTGCTGACGTCACCGTGACGTGGTGCTGACGCCATAAATCATTTCTGGATTTATTATCATTTCAGGAAATTTCAGAAAATGCCCTAAACTTCAATAAATCATAGAAATTCAACCGTAACCCCAAATTAAATAATTTATATATGAAAAATTATCATAAAAATTCAAGGAATCCATCTGTACCATTTTCATGCATGTTAGAACAACTTATAGCTGCTGTATAGCACAAATCAATTAAATGACATTTGAATAATCACATATGGAGTTTGAATTTGAATCTTGTATTCAAACCAACCCCATTTAATCTGTTGCTAGTTACATTAGCTCAAAACACATTCATATTGCCATGTCATAAGCATGCATCATATTGTGCATTGCATTGATCGTGTTTCTTCTGTGTTTGCCGGTGTTGTTCTCCCTCGGTAGACGTTGTACCGACGGTGTGATCGTTGACACTGATGAAGACTCAATGTTATCTTCAAAAGTGCCAGGCAAGCAAAACCCCCTTGTTCATTCCGATACAATCCCACTCTCTCGCTCCTGCTCTCTTTTACTGCATTAGGACAACAACGATTCATCTGTTACTTGCTGCGGTAGCTGAACCCCTTTATCCTTTGCATGACCTGTCATTCCACAGTAAATAGATGAAACCCACTAGTATGAGTAGGAGTTGTTTGAGCCCTGTTGTGCCTACTCATTCATGTTTGTTTGTCATGCCTGCTACTGCTTAGAGTTGAGTCAGGTCTGATTCATCGGGGATGAATCAGAGGTGTGTGAACATGTCCTACTATGTGTGAGCTAAGTGTGTGAACACGATTTGGTAAAAGGTATCGGTGAGAGGTCGTGTAGGAGTACATGGTGGGTTGTCTCATTGAAGCCGTCCTCAGGAACTGAGTTCTGTGTTTGTGATCCATGATTCAGCTACTACCATACATTGGGCCCTGAAATATGACCCCGCTCGACTTCTTATTCACCCTTGTCCTCTGTCCAGGAGTTGCAAGTAGTTTCTGGTGTTTGTAGTATGCTGGAGGCCGTGGACAGCGCTGACCATAGGGGTGGGCTGTGATGCAGTAGGCACGTGGCCGGGTATACCGGGCGCCCGTTTGGTGTCACGGAACCCTGTTCACATCGTTTGGGGCTGTGAGCGAAACTCCGGCCGGATCTCCTCATGGATGGAACCCGAATAGGCGATAAACCTGGACTAGAGACTTGAGTGTTTAGGTAGGTCGTGGTCTACACCCACGTCGGCTTTCGCTTGAAGTCTGCCGAGCACATGTCGTGTGCAGACGCTAAGTGGTGGAAACATGTATGAAGAAGTACACCCCTGCAGGGTTAACATCATCTATTCGAATAGCCGTGTCCGCGGTAAAGGACTTCTGGGTTGCTTATATCAGTTCATAGACAAGTGAAAGTGGATACTCTAAAATACGCAAGATAAGCGTGAGTGCTATGGATGGCGCTCTCGTAGGGAGACGGGAGTGGATCCATAGTGGTGTATTGATATGGTGAATATGTGGACTCGTGTGCGCCACCTCAAAAGAGTTGCTTGCAGTCATAGTTTAGGATAGCCACCGAGTCAAAGCTGGCTTGCTACAGTTAAACCCCACCATCCCCTTGTTGATAATGATGCATATGTAGTTAGTTCTGATGTAAGTCTTGCTGGGTACATTTGTACTCACGTTTGCCTATTTTATGTTTTTGCAGAGAGACTTCAGTCTCACTAGTAGTTCCACGTGGACTTCGACGTTTAGCTTGTTACCTCAGCTACGATCTTGTGCCCTCGGCAGGATTTGGTAGATAGTCAGGCTTATCAGCCTTTTTCATTTATAGATGTCTGTACTCAGACATGATAGCTTCCGCTTGTGCTTTGATTTGTATGCTCTGAATGTTGGGTCATGAGACCCATGTTTGTAATATCTCGCTCCTCGGAGCCTATTGAATAAATTACTTGAGTCGTAGAGTCATGTTGTGACGCCATGTTGTATTTGCACATATCGAGCATATTGTGTGTATGTTATTGAAATGCTTGGTATGTGTGGGTTCTGACCATCTAGTTGTTTATCTTTAGTAGCCTCTCTTACCGGGAAATGTCTCCTAGTGTTTCCACCGAGCCATGGTAGCTTGCTACTGCTCCGGAACACTTAGGCTGGCCAGCATGTGTCCTTCTTCGTTCCTGTGTCTGTCCCTTCGGGGAAATGTCACGCGATGAATACCGGAGTCCTGTTAGCCCGCTACAGCCCGGTTCACCAGAGTCCTGCTAGCCCAGTGCTACAGCCTGGATTCACTCGCTGATGACCGACACGTTCGATGCTGGGTCATGGATGCCTGTCCCTGTAAGTCTGTGCCACTTTGGGTTTATGACTAGCCATGTCAGCCCGGGCTCCTTATCATATGGATGCTAGCGACACTATCATATACGTGTGCCAAAAGGCGCAAATGGTCCCGGGCAAAGGTAAGGCGACACCCGTGGGAATACCGTGCGTGAGGCCGCAAAGTGATATGAGGTGTTACATGCTAGATCGATGTGGCATTGAGTCGGGGTCCTGACATCTAAGTATAACATGATCCGAGTTAACTAGGCCATGTCCGATCATCACATGAGACGGACTAGTCAACATCGGTGAACATCTTCATGTTGATCGTATGTTCTATATGACTCATGCTCGACCTTTCGGTCTTCTGTGTTCCGAGGCCATGTCTGTACATGCTAGGCTCGTCAAGTCAACCTAAGTGTATTGCGTGTGTAAATCTGCCTTACACCCGTTGTATTCGAACGTTAGAATCTATCACACCCGATCATCACGTGGTGCTTCGAAACAACGAACCTTCGCAACGGTGCACAGTTAGGGGGAACACTTTCTTGAAATTTTACGAGGGATCATCTTATTTAAGCTACCATCGTTCTAAGCAAATAAGATGTAAAACATGATAAACATCACATGCAATCAAATAGTGACATGATATGGCCAATATCATTTGCTCCTTTGATCTCCATCTTCGGGGCCCATGATCATCGTTGTCACCGGCATGACACCATGATCTCCATCATCGTGTCTTCTTGAAGTTGTCACGTCAACTATTACTTCTACTACTATGGCTAACACTTTAGCAATAAAGTAAAGTAATTACATGACGTTTATGTTGACACGCACGTCATACAAGTCGTGCTTCCTATTACAAGAACATGATCATCTCATACATCACATATATCATTCATCACATCCTTTGGCCATATCACATCACAAAACACTTGCTGCAAAAACAAGCTAGACGTCCTCTAATTGTTGTTGCAAGTTTTTACATGGATGCTATAGGTTTCTAGCAAGAACGTTTCTTACCTACGCCAAAACCACAACGTGAATTGCCAATTTCTATTTACCCTTCATAAGGACCCTGTTCATTGAATCCGATCCGAGTAAAGTGGGAGAGACAGACACTTGCCAGCCACCTTATGCAACTAGTGCATGTCAGTCGGTGGAACCGGTCTCACGTAAGCGTACGTGTAAGGTTGGTCCGAACCGCTTCATCCCACGATGCCGCCGAATCAAGATAAGACTAGTAACGGCAAGATAATTGACAATATCGACGCCCACAACTACTTTGTGTTCTACTCATGCATAGTAACTGCGCATAGACCTAGCTCATGATGCCACTGTTAGGGAACGTAGCAGAATTTTAAAATTTTCTACGCATCACCAAGATCAATCTATGGAGTCATCTAGCAACGAGGGAGAGAGGAGTTCATCTACATACCCTTGTAGATCACGAGCGGAAGCGTTCAAGAGAACAGGGTTGATGGAGTCATACTCGACATGATCCAAATCACCGAAGATCCTAGTGCCGAACGGATGACACCTCCACGTTCAACACACGTACGGAGTGAGGACGTCTCCCGCGCCTTGATCTAGCAAGGAGGAGGGAGAGGTTGAGGAAGAGGGCTGATAACCGACAAGTATAGGGGATCGCAACAGTTTTCGAGGGTAGAGTATTCAACCCAAATTTGTTGATTCGACACAAGGGGAGCCAAAGGATATTCTCAAGTATTAGCAGCTGAGTTGTCAATTCAACCACACCTGGAAACTTAGTATCTGCAGCAAAGTGTTTAGTAGCAAAGTAATATGATAGTGGTGATAACGGTAACAAAGTAAAGACAACAAAAGTAATGTTTTTGGTATTTTTGTAGTGATTGTAACAGTAGCGACGGAGAAGTAAATAAGCGTAAACCAGTATATGGAAAACTCGTAGGCACCGGATCAATGATGGATAATTATGCCGGATGTGGTTCATCATGTAACAGTCATAACATAGGGTGACACAGAACTAGCTCCAGTTCATCAATATAATGTAGGCATGTATTCCATAAATAGTCATATGTGCTTATGGAAAAGAACTTGCATGACATCTTTTGTCCTACCCTCCCGTGGCAGTGGGGTCCTAGTGGAAACTAAGGGATATTAAGGCCTCCTTTTAATAGAGAACTGGAACAAAGCATTAACACATAGTGAATACATGAACTCCTCAAACTATGGTCATCACCGGGAGTGGTCCCGATTATTGTCACTTCGGGGTTGCCGGATCATAACACATAGTAGGTGACTATAGACTTGCAAGATGGGATCTAGAACTCACATATATTCATGAAAACATAATAGTTCAGATCTGAAATCATGGCAATCAGGCCCTAGTGACAAGCATTAAGCATAGCAAAGTCATAGAAACATCAATCTCAGAACATAGTGGATACTAGGGATCAAACCCTAACAAAACTAACTCGATTACATGATAAATCTCATCCAACCCATCACCGTCCAGCAAGCCTACGATGCAATTACTCACGCACGGCGGTGAGCATCATGAAATTGGTGATGGAGGATGGTTTATGATGACGACGGCAACGAATCCCCCTCTCCGGAGCCCCAAACGGACTCCAGATCAGCCCTCCCGAGAGAGATCAGGGCTTGGCGGTGGCTCCGTATCGTAAAACGTGATGGAACTTTCTCTCTGATTTTTTTCTCCTCGAAAGCCAATATATGGAGTTGGAGTTGGCGTCGAAGGGCCACCAGGGGGCCCACGAGGTAGGGGGGCGCTCCCAGGGGGGAGGGGCGCGCCCCCCACCCTCGTGGACAGGGTGTGGGCCCCCTGGTCTTCATCTTTGGCGAGGATTTTATTATTATTTATTCTAAGATATTCCGTGGAGTTTCAGGTCATTCTGAGAACTTTTGTTTTCTGCACATAAAACAACACCATGGCAATTCTGCTGAAAACAGCGTCAGTCCGGGTTAGTTCCATTCAAATCATACAAGTTAGAGTCCAAAACAAGGGCAAAAGTGTTTGGAAAAGTAGATACGACGGAGACGTATCAACTCCCCCAAGCTTAAACCCTTGCTTGTCCTCAAGCAATTCAGTTGACAAACTGAAAGAGAAAAAGAAAAACTTTTACAAACTCTGTTTGCTCTTGTTGTTGTAAATATGAAAAGCCAGCATTCAAGTTTCAGCAATTATTATGAACTAACAATACTCACAATAACACGTAGGTCTCACAATTACTCATATCAATAGCATAATCAGCTAGCGAGCCATAATAATAAAACTCGGATGACAACACTTTCTCAAAATAATCGTAACATGATATAACAAAATGGTATCTTGCTAGCCCTTTCTGAGACCGCAAAACATAAATGCAGAGCACCTTTAAAGATCAAGGACTGACTAAACATTGTAATTCATGGTAAAAGAGATCCAGTCAAGTCATACCCAATATAAACCAATCATAATGAATGCAAACGACTTTTGTGCTCTCCAGCGGGTGCTTTTTAATAAGAAGGATGATGACTCAACATAAAAGTAAATAGATAGGCCCTTCGCAGAGGGAAGCAGGGATTTGTAGAGGTGCCAGAGCTCGATTTTTGAAATAGAGATAAATAATATTTTGAGGGGCATACTTTCACTGTCAACGTAACAACTATGAGATGGTTGTATCTTCCATACTAGATGCATTATAGGCAGTTCCCAAACAGAATGGTAAAGGTTTATACTCCCCCTCCTCCACAAGCATCAATCCATGGCTTGCTCGAAACAATGAGTGCCTCCAACATTCAACGGGTCCCAGGGGGAGTTTTGTTTAATTATTTTGATTTGCTTTGATCTTTTTGGATCATGGGACTGGGCATCCCGGTTACCGTCCCTTTCTCGTGAATGAGGAGCGGAGTCCACTCCTCTTGAGAATAACCCACCTAGCATGGAAGATATAGGCAGCCATAGTTGCACATGAGCTGCTCGAGCATACAAAATAGAATTTCGTTGGAAGGTTTGGAGTTTGGCACATACAAATTTACTTGGAACGGCAGGTAGATACCGCATATAGGAAGGTATAGTGGACTCATATGGAACAACTTTGGGGTTTAAGGAGTTTGGATGCACAAGCAGTATTCCCGCTTAGTACAGGTGAAGGCTAGCAAAAGACTGGGAAGCGACCAACTGAGAGAGCGACAACAGTCGTAAACATGCATTAAAATTAATTCACACCGAATATAAGCATGAGTAGGATATAGTCCACCATGAACATAAATATCATGAAGGCTATGTTGATTTGATTCAACTACATGCGTGAACATGTGCCAAGTCGAGTCACTCAATTCATTTAAAGGAGGATACCATCCTATCATACCACATCATAATCATCTCAATAGCATGTTGGCACACAAGGTTAACCATTATAACTCATAGCTAATCAAGCATGGCACAAGCAACTACAATCTCTAAATGTCATTGCAAATATGTTTACTTCATAATAGCTGAATCAAGAACGATGAATCATCATATTTACAAAAACAAGAGAGGTCGAGTTCATACCAGCTTTTCTCATCCCAATGAGTCCATCATATATCATCATTATTGCCTTTCACTTGCACGACCGAACGGTGTGTATAATAATAAGAGTGCACGTGCATTGGACTAAGCTGGAATCTGCAAGCATTCAACTCAAGAGAGAATACAAGTAATATGGGCTCTATGTTAAATAAACAAGCATGCATATAAGAGCCACTAAGCATTTTCAATATAGTCTTCTCGACCCCCAAAGAAAGGAAAAGAAAAATAAAAACTATTTACACGGGAAAGCTCCCAACAAGCAAAAGAAGGACGGGAAATATTTTTGGGTTTTCTTTTTAATTCTACTACAAGCATGGAAAGTAGACTAACACTAATTTTTTTGTTTTTCTTAAGGTTTATTAAACACACAAGAAGAAAGCAGGAAAAAGGAAAATAAACTAGCATGGATATTACAGTGAAAGAGTATGAGCACCGACATCTAGCAATGAGTGTGAACATGAATGTAATGTCGGTGGGAAATACGTACTCCCCCAAGCTTAGGCTTTTGGCCTAAGTTAGTCTATTGCCAGGGATAACCTGGCTGATATCCGTAGGTGAAGCTGGGGTCGTACTGCGATGCAGCGGCTACCACCTACTGAGCAGCAGCAAGGCGACGGGCTGCTTCCACTCCCCTCTCGTACTCATCTGCCTCCTCTCTGGTAATAATATATCTTCCTCTCGCCTGAAAATCAAAGAAGGTAGGAGCAGGAAGAGCAACACGGACCACACGCCATCTGTCAAAGATTAGTCGATACTGGTAACGTGGTCCAGTCCTCTCAATGAACTGGTGGGAAAACATAGGATCAAGATCTAAATAAGAAGTGGGCAACTCCACATCACCCTCACGAATGTCTACATCAAGAAAATTAGCTAAGCGGGTCGCATAAATTCCTCCAAAGAAATCTCTGTTACGTCTATTAAGATGCAACCTATGAGCTACAATGGCTCCCATATGATAAGCTTGGTCCCCTAACACAGCACTTCTGAGAATGCTGAGATTAGGGGCACACATGTGACATGCTTCATCCTTAGCAGTTATACATCTACCAATGAAGAGAGCAAAATAATGTATAGCAGGAAAGTGAATGCTCCCTATAGTGGCATGTGATATATCTCTAGATTGCCCCACAGTTATTCTAGCAAGAAAATCTCTATATTCAGATTTAGGGGGATCCTTGATACTACCCCAAGATGGAAGTTTGCATGCACGAGTGAAATCCTCTAAGTCCATGGTATAAGACTTGTCATAAAGGTCAAACATGACTGAAGGAGAATTACGCGAAGATGAATAATCAAACCTCCCCACAAATGAACTTGCGAGATAACGATACTGGGGGCATTTATCAGCTTCAAAGTCCTCAAGACCGGCATTACGCACATATGCGTAAAATTCTTCTTTAATTCCCACTTGATTCATAAAAATTTTCGAAGGCCATTCACAGGGCCTCACGAGAGCGTCTCTTGGTGGTTCCTCGTCACCATCACGCATTGCAAGTCTGGGACCTTGCTTCCTTGAAGAACCATCTTGGAACATCCTCCTAAGAATATTGTTTTCTTTGAAAATAATTCTGAAATTTTTAGTAACTTCAAACAAAAGTGAACCAACTTCAATAAGATTAATAGCAACTACTCATACAAGTGCCTAGAGCATATATCAAGCATTAGAACTACTTGGAACCATATATATTTGACATGCAAGCTCAAGAACATGGTCACCTATGCAGCACAAATTTGCAATAAATAAAGCACTAGAACAAAAACTAATTAGACCAATGGAGGAGTCACATACCAAGGAACAATCTCCCCAAGCAGTTTTGCGAGAGGTGCTTTGAGCAAGGAGATCGAAAATCACAGCAAAAGTTGCTGGAACACGAGCTTGAGTTGGTTTTTTGGGTTTGTGCGAGATAGAGGAAGAAGATGGGTGCAGGAATAAGTGGAGGAGGGCCACCATGGGCCCACGAGGCAGGGGGGCACGCCCAGGGGGTAGGGCGCGCCCTCCACTCTCGTGACCAGGTGGCAGCTCCCCCCACGGTAATTTTTGCACTAAAAATCCTTAAATATTCCCGAAAAAATCATATTAAATTGGCATGGCATTCTGAGGACTTTTATTTTCGGGATATTTTTATATTGCATGGGTAAGTCAGGAAACAGACAGAAAAATACTATTTTACTTTATTTCTACTAAAGAACAAAAAATATAAAGAGGGTACAGAAGGTTGTGCTTCTAGTTTCATCCATCTCATGCTCATCAAAAAGAATCCACTAACAAGGTTGATCAAGTCTTGTTAACAAACTCATTCCGATAATCATGTGTCGGTGTAGTAGAGTAGGGGTACCCTAGTATCCCGAACTTGTGCACGGGCAGTCGCAGCGTCCCGCGGCAAGGCTTGCCGGGTGACCGCCAAGGTCCTCCGTGGTTCCTTTGGAGCCATTCAAGAACAAAGTATCCAAGCCAAGGAGACAAGACCCCGGCAAGAGGGCCTTGCCGGGAAGGCCAACCAAGGCAAGGTGCTTAAGGAGACAAGACCCCGGCAAGAGGAGCTTGCCGGGAAGGCCACCCAAGGCATCTCAAGGAATTTGCCGCGGCGCACCTCGCGTCCCGGCAAGGCCCGGTGAGAGACAAGCTCCCGGACGCGACAAGACAACGACCGCGGCAAGGAGCTTGCCGCGGCAAGCCACCACTCCGCGCCCGCGCTCCAGCACATCCACCAACGTGTCGCTCTGGGACCCTTCCAGGCGTACGTGGCGGAGAGGCTGTGCAGCCAGGGGTGCGCGGTGGCAAGCGGCGCTGACAAGATTGCCATCGTGGCAAGCGGTGGTGTCCCTGGCGGTCCCTTTTTGCACTGTTTAGGCGACACAGACGGGCATTTAATGCCCTTGTCCCCTGCCGTTAGGGTTAGGTACGATACACTGTAGCAGGTAGCTGTACCTACCGCAGCACCTTTACATTTTTACCCTTGTCTACGTTGCCACCTGTCGGTGACCCCTTGAGCATATAAAAGGAGGCCCATGCGCAACGTAGGGGAGGTTGGCTGGTGAGCGGGTTAGCTAGTTAGCCAGTTGAGAAGACACTCACGCTCGGTCTGGTTAGCCGCTGGTGTGTACTGTAGCGCTCCGCGCTCCCGAGCAAGAACTCAATACAAACCACAAAGCAGGAGTAGGGTTTTACGCATCCGTGCGGCCCGAACCTGGGTAAACTGCTCGCGTGCTTCGCCTCGATCCGCTCTTTGCGCAACCTCCGCCCTCACCGAATCGAAAGGGACTCGGCCCGCCGGTCCCATAGGTGTTCGTGGATCAGTCCCCCGACATCTTTGGCGCGCCAGGTAGGGGGCGTCGATGTTGTGTGAACCAGATCCGGCGTTCACGCGAGCTAGATCTTCATCATCTTCATCAACATGCCGCCGAAGAAGAAAGCTTCGGAGGCAGCTGCTCTGTCCGCGCCGAACCCACCACCGCCGGAGCAAACGGCTGGTGAGGCGGACGCCGGCGGAAGAACGGGCGTCGACGAGGGAGCTCGCGGTGCTGCCAAGTCCAAGGACAAGGCTGCGCTGCCCATCGGCGGCGTGGCCGGCTCCCACAATGACCGGGCGCACTCCAAGACCTCGGCGTCCGTGCATGCACCGCACCCATCTCAGGAGGCACGGGACTGGCAGCATCATGGTACTCACGGTACCATGCGTTTGCTGGACCAAGATCGAGCTGGTGGGTCCCGGAGTGCTCAAGACCAGCATGTACGCCAACATGCTGGCACGAGCGAGGCACAGTCGCCTGGACAGGATATTGCTCCTTCTAACATAGTTAGAAGTCCGAGCATATCTCGCTCCTCGCACCGTTCGCCACCGCCACCCGCCACTGCCGCAGAAGCTTTGGCGCGAGCTCAACTGCTCCTGGACTACCCTCCAGCGCCGGACAAGATCGACGACTGGAGGGCCACCATTCGGAGTCTCATCGGCTTCGCCAACGGCGACGCCCAACGGCAACCGAGCACGTCGCAGCCGCGGCAAGTCAGCCAGGCACAAGCCGGTGGCGACAAGACCGGTGGGGGTGCAACCACTGTGCACTCTCCGCCCCGAAGGCCAAGATCGCCGACTCACCGGATCCACCTCGACAGCGACTCCACCGCGTCATCAGATCCACGAGCTCGTCGCGATCAGCGCCAAGTTCTTCAAGAACGACAACAAGAAGACGCTCGTACTCGCATCGAGCGCCGAAGAGAAGCGCGACGTCAATCAGACCAGCGCGCTGGGCCCTCTGTCAACATGCATGCGCCAGGGGAACCAGGCGACTTGCCGTACGCGGTAGGTTGCCCTACGTTTACTCGTGAGCTGCGGAAAGTCCAGTGGCCCAGCACGAAGAACTTGAAGCCAGACGTACCAGAGAAGTACGACGGCAAGTCGCATCCGTCGGAGTTCCTCAGCATCTACACCATCGCGGTGCAGGCTGCCGGGGGACGGGATGACAAGATCCTTGCCAACTACTTCCCGCTGGTGCTCAAGCCCAACGTCAGGTCCTGGCTCATGCACTTGCTGGACAACTCCATATCCTCCTGGGCAGACATTTGCCATCAGTTTGTCGGCGCCTTTACAGGCGGCCACAAACCTCATGGCCAAGAAAGTGACCTTCATCTGCTCACCCAGAAGGAAGGAGAGCCTCTGCGCAAGTACATTCAAAGATTTAGCCGTGTACAGCACAACATCCCAGATGTCCACCCCGCCGCAGTCATCAGCGCGTTCCACCAGAACGTGCGTAACCGCAGGATGCGGGAGGAGATGGCGATGTGCAAGATCAGAGACGTCAGTGAGTTGTATGCCCTGGCCGACAAGTGTGCACGTGCTGAGGAAGGGAGGAAACTCCCCGGAGAGAATTTAGGAGCAGGAGGATCTGACAGTGAGGATGCTGCCCCGGCAAAGAAAAACCGGCGGCGGAACAGGAAGAAGAAAGGCAAAGATGTGCTGGTCGTTGAGCAGTCCGGCAACGAAGGTGGCGCCAATAAAGCCAAAGTTAGTAGCTCCGGCAAGGAGATTGCCGCATGCACCAACTGCCAGGCTGTGGCGGTCGCCGACAAGCAGGACGGCTCCGACAAGCAGTACTGCAAGATCCACCGCACCAAGGGCCATGACCTCCAGAGCTGCAAGAAGGTCGAGCAGCTTGTCCAGCAACAAAAGGCTGAGTACGAGCGACGCAACAAGGAGAGAGCCCAAGGTGGCGATGGAGAATCCGGCAAGAAGCGCGCCGGCCGGGGAGGACGCCGCGGCAAGGCCAAGCAGCGGCAAGGAGACAGGCCTCCCCGCGGCCGCGACAAGGATGAAGATGACGACGACGACGAAGACATGGAGGATGTCGAGACCAGTGAGCAGGAGTTCCAGAAAGCCACAGAGGTCTTGTGCGTTGACGGTGGTGCATCTCTGCATACTTCACACCGTCAACTCAAGCAGTGGGTGCGGGAAGTCAATGCGGCGGAACCACCTGTCGAGTCACGCAAGCTTCTGAAATGGTCCAACACGCCTATCATCTTTGATATTGAGGACCACCCTGATCGCACAACTGCAGTCGGGTGCTTGCCGATGTTGGTTTCACCAACTATCCGCAACCTCAAGGTCACTAAGATGCTAGTTGACGGCGGGGCCGGCTTGAACCTGATCTCCTCCGCTGTACTCCAGAAACTCCAAATCCCTAACAGCGAGCTCGAAGAGACCGGCACATTCCAAGGAATCAACCCGGGAAGGAGCAAGCCGAAGGGGAAGGTCACGTTGCCAGTAACGTTTGGCAGCGAGCTGAACTTCAGGACTGAGAGGGTCACTTTTGACGTTGCCGATATTCCATTGCCTTACAATGGGATACTTGGCCGTCCAGCACTCGCCAAGTTCATGGCAGCCTCTCACTACGCATACAACATGCTGAAGATGCCAGGCCCGATAAGCGTCATCTCTGTCCCCGGCGACAAGAAGGATGCTCTTATCTGCGCCGACAAGATCTACCGGGAAGCGGCAGCCGCAACAGACCGCAAGTCACTTGCCGCTGAAGCTCCCGGGGGGAAGAAGACTGAATCCGGCAAGAGTTCTGATGCCCACTCCGGCAAGCGCACCTCTTCGGAGTGCTACGCTGCCGTCGAGGAGGCACCATCGAGCTCCACCGGCAAGTGTAAGAAGAAGATGGCAGCTCCGCCAGAGACGAAGAAGGTGTCCGCCAAGGAGGACAGAACTGGTGGTACCTTCACCATCAGTGCCACTCTCGGCCCTAAATAGGAAAGCGTGCCCATTGCTTCCCTGCGGGCGAATGTCGACGTGTTTGCATGGCAACCGTCTGACATCCCCGGTGTTCCCAGGAAAGTAATTGAGCACCACCTCGTTGTTTGTCCTCATGCGCGGCCCGTCAAGCAGAAGGTCAGGAAGCAAGCAGTGGAGCGCCAAGAATTCATCACAGAAGAGATCAAGAAATTGGAAGCAACAGGCCTTGTCAGAGGAGTTTTCCATCATACGTGGTTGGCCAATCCTGTAGTCGTGCGCAAGGCAAACGGGAAATGGAGACTTTGTATCGACTTTACCGATGTTAACAAAGCTTGTCCCAAAGACCCATTTCCTTTGCCGCGCATTGACCAGATTGTTGACTCCACAGCCGGATGTGATTTGCTTTCATTTCTTGACGCATACTCAGGATACCATCAGATCTTCATGGCAGAAGAGGATGAGGAAAAGACCACATTTATTACTCCATGTGGCATGTACTGTTTCATACGGATGCCTTTCAGATTAAAAAATGCCGGTTCAACATTTGCAAGAGTAGTCCATGTCGCTCTCGAACCACAAATACACAGAAATGTGGAGGCCTACATGGATGACATAGTGGTCAAGAGAAAGGACAGAGCAACCCTGATTCAAGATTTAGACGAGACCTTTGCAAATCTGCGCAAGATCAGCCTCAAGCTCAACCCAGAGAAGTGTGTGTTTGGAGTCCCCTCCGGCAAGCTTCTCGGGTTCTTCGTATCTCAGCGGGGAATTGAAGCCAATCCCGACAAGATCAAGGCCATTGAGCAGATTAAAGCACCAAAGCGCGTCAAGGATGTACAAAGGCTTGCCGGTTGCATGGCTGCTCTCAGCAGGTTTATCTCTAGGTCTGCTGAGCGCGCCCTGCCATTTTTCAAATTATTGAAAAAGGCAGGTCCAATGAAATGGACTCCGGAAGCGGAGGCTGCGCTGCAAGACTTGAAGAGATACCTGTCCTCCCCTCCAATACTTGTCGCACCTAAGCCACAAGAGAAGTTGCTGCTGTACATAGCGGCAACCAATCAAGTGGTTAGTGCTGCCTTAGTAGCAGAGAGGGAGGCAGATGACGAGCCAGCAACCACGGCAGGCGCATCCAGCGACAAGCAGGGGGCTTCCCCGACAAGCTCTGGTCCCGACAAAGATGAATCTGCGCAGGTGCACGAGGAAATACAGAAGAGAATGGTGAAGCGCCCAGTTTACTTTATTAGTTCCCTTCTGCAAGGGGCTAGGTCAAGGTACTCTGGTGTGCAGAAATTGCTTTTCGGTCTTCTCATGGCCTCGAGAAAGCTGCGCCATTACTTCCAAGCACATGAGATCACAGTTGTCACTCGCTTTCCGCTGAAGAGGATACTACAGAATCCAGAAGCGACAGGCAGGATTGTTGAGTGGGCACTGGAATTGTCAAGCTTTGGCCTTAAGTTTGAGAGTACTTTAACTATCCAAAGCAGAGCATTGGCAGAATTCATAGCAGAATGGACGCCAACACCAGATGAAGAAATTCCAGAAACGAGCATCCCCGTCAAGGAAGCAAGCAAAGAGTGGTTGATGTACTTTGATGGTGCCTTTTCGCTGCGCGGCGCCGGCGCTGGCGTGCTGCTTGTCGCACCCACCGGAGAGCACCTCAAGTACATAGTCCAGATGCACTTTCCCAAGGAGCAAGCAACAAACAATACTGCAGAGTATGAAGGCTTGCTTGCCGGTCTCAGGATCGCGGCAGACCTTGGGATCAAGAAGCTCATTATCAGGGGTGACTCGCAGCTTGTCGTCCGCCAAGTGAACAAGAGCTATCAGAGTCCGTTGATGGAAGCTTATGTCGACGAAGTGAGAAAGCTAGAAGAGCACTTTGACGGCCTACAGATGGAGCATGTTCCAAGAGCTCAGAACGCCATTGCCAATGGCCTGTCAAAGTGCGCCGCACTTAAGTTACCTGTGGAACCAGGGATTTTTGTGCTCAAGCTGACTCAACCGTCTGTAAAGCCATCAACTGGACAGAGCAAGAAGAGGAAGTTGATTTCTGGTGACTATTTGCCGGCAGAGCTCCCCGAAGCCGCCGCCAAGAAGGTCCCCAAGATCAACACCAAGAGCGCTGAGGAGCAGTCTGCTCCGGCAAGCCCTATGGTTTGTTCCGTTGAAGTAGAAGCTCCCGACAATTTTGCTCCGGCAAACTTGCCGGGGAACGTCAAGCTCCGGCAGAACCGCAGATTCTTGCCGTAGAAGCGGACTTTCCCGCAGCAACAGATTTGTCTTGCACTGAGGAGCAATCTGCTCCGGCAAGCCCTAGGGTTTGTTCCGTTGAAGCAGAAGCTCCCGACAAGTTTTGCTCCGGCAAGCTTGCCGGGGAACGTCAAGCTCCGGTAGAGCCGCAGATTCTCGCCGTAGAAGCGGATGTTCCCGCAGCAGCAGATTTGCCTTTAGTCCTTGTTGTCGAGCCACAAGCTCCAGCATGGGCGCAACAAATTGTCCGTTTCCTTCAGACAGGAGAACTTCCCGAAGAGCAAGAAGAAGCGGAAAGAGTAGCCCGGCAGTCAAGTATGTACCAGTTTGTCGATAAGGCACTGTACAGAAGAAGACTCAACGGTGTGAAATTGAAGTGTATTCACCGGGAAGACGGACAAAAGCTGTTGGCAGAGATACATGGAGGCATATGTGGACACCACATTGGCGCAAGAGCACTTGTCGGCAAAGCATTCCGGCAAGGTTTCTTTTGGCCGACAGCCCTCCAGGATGCAACTGCACAAGTAACCAAGTGTGAAGCGTGCCAGTTCCATTCCAAGCAGATACACCAACTAGCTCAAGCTCTCCAGACGATCCCTTTATCCTGGCCATTTTCGGTCTGGGGGCTCGACATCCTCGGCCCCTTCCCCCGAGCAGTCGGGGGCTTTGAGTACTTGTACGTTGCAATCGACAAGTTCACAAAGTGGCCGGAAGTGCAACCAGTGAGGAAGGTGACAGCACAGTCAGCAGTCAAGTTCTTCAGGTCGATTGTTTGCCGCTTCGGGATCCCTAACAGGATAATCACCGACAACGGTACGCAATTCAAGAGCCGCACCTTCATGCAGTACGTCCAAGATCTTGGCGCCAAGGTCTGCTTCGCTTCTGTTGCTCACCCAAGAAGCAACGGCCAAGCGGAGAGGGCAAATGCTGAAGTGCTGCGCGGGCTCAAGACCAGGACTTTCGACAGGCTGCACAAGTGCGGAAGAAACTGGATCGAGGAGCTGCCGGTGGTTCTTTGGTCGATCAGGACGACGCCAAATCAAGCCACTGGCCAGACACCTTTCGCTCTAGTCTATGGAGCAGAGGCAGTTATCCCCACGGAACTCGTATACGGGTCACCTCGAGTGCTCGCTTATGATGAGCTTGAGCAAGAGCAGCTGCGACAAGATGACGCGCTGCTCCTTGAGGAAGATCGTCTTCAGGCTGCTGTGCGAGCTGCTCGTTACCAGCAAGCTTTGCGCCGCTACCATAGCCGCAAAGTTAATGCCAGAAGTCTCGAGGAAGGCGACCTTGTTCTTCGGCGTGTTCAGTTCGCCAAGAATTCCAACAAGTTGACGCCGAAGTGGGAAGGCCCTTACCGGGTGAAACGAGTCACTAGGCTTGGCGCTGTCTGCCTTGAGACCGAAGATGCCATTCCGGTGAGCAACTCCTGGAACATCGAGCATCTTCATAAGTTTTACCCGTAAGGCGCGGTTGCCGGAACCTATTCCGGCAACCACCTTTTGTACAAGTCTTGCCCCTGTTGCATGTAATCCTTTGTACAAAGCCGGGTGCAGACCCCGCGCATAAGTAAAGTTAATATGCTCCGCGCATCTTGTAAATTTCATGCTTTCTATATTTTGCATGTGTGATCTGACACTTTGTGCAGCATCTACTCCCCGGTAAGCAATAACGAGCCATAAGGCTCCATATCTGTATTTTCTCTTCTTTCTTTTTCACAAGGAAAGGAAGGTTCCCTCGCGCACAAGTTTGCCGGGGGGGAAAGGAGAAGAAAGGGGTATGGACCAGGCATCGTTCAAGGATTTCGCCTTGCCGGGAAGCAAACAACAGAAAAGATAAGTTGCCAAAGTTTGAGCAGTTAGATTTAAAAAAAAATTAAGTTATCTTCCTTGAACGACCGTGCTTTGTATGGAAAACCTGTGCGCGGAGGAACCAACTCGTAGCTAGTGGCGCCCTTACTTTGTTTCGAGTCTGCTCAACAACTTAAGTGAGCTGCGACTAGTTGTCGCGCCCTTACTTTGTTTCGAGTCCGCTCAACAACTTAAGTGAGCTGCGACTAGTTGCGACAAGGTTTCTTGTCGGCAGCGGCACCGCCAGTAGGCCGCTGACGTCCCGCACTCAGCGCTCGCGGCTAAGGTGCCTGCGCCGGCAAGTTCCCTAAAAGCGTAGGGTAAAATCATACAAAGCAAGGAGTCAAGTAAAGGGAATAACATTGCAAGCATTGCCCGAAATAAAGTTATATTACAAAATAGCTTGTCGCAGCTCTAACAGATCGTTTTCATAACTTGATCGACAACGACAAGAAAGAGGAGGAAACGGGTGGCCTAGTCTGCGCGATCGCCCGCAATCCTCTTGATCCCGCTCACCTTGTCCACAGTGGGTGCGACAAGGGCCTTGAGCTCCTCTAGATCGGCATCCGGCGGCAAGGTCCTGAGGACATTGGTGAGGCGGAGGCCCGGGCTGCGGAAGGCCACCTTCATCAACACCTTCTGAAGGGCTCCCGCGCAGATCTTGCGCGACTCGTCGGCCAGCTGCTTTGGGATCCTCTCCCGGAGTCGTTGGAGGGCCGTCGCCATGCCTTTGAAGAATAGGGTGAGCTTGGCGCTGGGCTGGAGGCTCTCGTCGGAGGGATACCCGAGATCCGCCATCCCTAGCTGCGCCAGCTCCCTGTCGATATCCGCGGCAACATTCACCAGACCCTCCGTCCAGTGCTCCACAGTTTCCCTGAAGGCATTTTGGGTGGCGGCAACACTCTCTAGCAGCGCCTTGTCGGCCTTGATCTCCTCCCTCAAGGCTGCCTCCTGCTTCTTGGCGTTGTCCAATGTCTTGGTCAAAGCGGTCAGCTTCAACTCAAGACCCGCGTTGGAATCCTTGGCGGCGCTGAGCTCTTTGCTCTTCCCAGCGAGAGCGGCCTCCAGCTGCGCCACCCTCGTCTCCAACTCCTTCTTGGCGGCCTCGGCGGTGGCGGCATCATCCTCTGCTTGCTTGAGGGCTCCGCCAAGTCTTTCCTCGCGCACGGCAAGCTCCTCCTCGTGGGCGTCAAGATTAACCTTCCGCTGCGCCAGCTCGCCCTCCTCCGCGGATAGCTTCACGGCGGCAAGCCGCTGTTGCTCTTCAACTTCAGCTTTCTCGAGGAGGAAGGCCCTCTGCGCTTCGTCAAGCTGCTCACGCTCCTCTGCCAGGGACCGGAGGGCCTCCCAGTGGAAACCCCCGAGCTCCTCCGCGTGCTTCTCTATGTCTGCTCCCGCCTTCGCGACAAGCGCCTTGCGGGATTCCAGCCTGGCTTGCCGCGCGCGGTAGAGTGACAACAGCTTCCGTAGCAGCTGCTCCTCTTTAGGCTCGTTGCTGCTGCTGCTCGGCGCGTCGACCAGCGTCAGTCCCACGGAGGCAAGCACTTCCCCGTCGAAGATCTCTCCCTCGATCGGCGCCCTGGAGCTTGACGCCCAGGGGAGGTTGATGAAGACGTCGTCGCCGGCCTTCAAGTAGACGCCAGGCTGGGGCTCTTCGGAGCCGGGCACTGCGGTAGCGGCGGACAGGTCGGCGATCGGTGTAGCGCCTGGCGCTCCTGCGGCCTCAGGGCCGTCAGTGCGATCGCCAGACCCCTCGCCAGCTACTGCGGCGGCAGCCTTGGCGGCCTCTGCGCCGGCGGGATCGCCAGCGCCGGCTGCTTCTTCGGCGGCAACCTCGGTCTCCATCGGCTCCGTAGCAGATGGATCTGACAGCCGGAAAGGGGAGAAGAGTCAAGCAAAAATCCAATAAAAATAAGATCAAGAGAAGAAGAACCCAAGGGAAGTTTTGAAGAAAGAGGAGTACCTGCACCAGGTTCTGCAGTCGTGGTCTCCGCCGTCGGGGGGGCGCTGGTGCTGTCCCTTGCCGGAGAACCCTCCCTTGCCGGAGACTTCTCCCTTACCGGGAAGCCCTCCCTTGCCGGAGAGTTCTCCCTTGTCGGGGGATCCTCCCTTGGCTCCTGGTGAGGCTGCTCTGCTCCTACACAAATCTACATGCAGATTTCAGCAAAGACAAGTACCCATGCGCGCCTCGCAGCGGAAAGTAAACCATATACTTACGCTGGGGGCTGCTCTGGAGAAGGGTTGCCGGGTCCGGCAAGGTTGTCTCGGGCGCGCCCCCCGCCGTCGCGGTGGGTTCGTCCTCGATGACGATCACCGGGACCTTGGCCCTCTTTGCTGCTCTCTGGGCCAGAGTCCTAAAGAGGAACAAGTTCAGAGAAAAGCAAGTGAGAAACAAGACAAACAGCAAGAATTGAAGAAACGCAAGTACAGCAAGAGAAGCTTACTCTTCTTCTTCTTCCTCGTCGGAGCTGAACGCGGAGAAGTCGAAGTCCGGCGTGCACCCGGCGCGAGGAGGCGGAGGAGAAGCTTCCCTTGGCCGCTTGGCGGGACCAGTGGCGGTGGTCTGAGACGACCCCGCTCCGGCTGCCGGCGCGGCGTGAGCAGCGGCAGGAACTGAAGCGGTGGTCCGGCTAGACTCCGCTCCAGTTGCCGTCGCCGCATGAGGCGCTCCCGCGGCAACGGTGGTTGCCGCGGTGGAGCGCGTCACGCGGCGTGGCGACTGTTGACCCGCTTGCCGCTCCGCCACGTCACCGGCCTTGCGGAGATGCCTTCTTGGTGGGGATGGAGGCTCTGCTTGCGGCGAGCTGCCTGAAGATGAGGAGGAAGAAGAGTTGATGTCCAGCGAGCCGCTCGTATCCTTGGCGGGCTAGCTCGGCTCGGCGTCACACCCGGCAAGCTCCTTCTTGCCGGCGGGCTCCCCTCGCTCGGCATGGCTTTCCGCCTCTGCTGCATCTGCCTCCTCCACGGTGAACCCAAAGACACCCGCGGCTGCGGCTGCCGCCGCCTCTTCCACCCTAGTGGCGATGAGTGCAAACTCCGCATCGGTGGTGTCGCGGGTGAGGCCATCCTTCTCGTCGGAGCGGATCGACACTTCCACCAAGTCATCGAAGAACTGCTGCACGACATCGTCTGCGGGCTCCTGCCAAGTTGGCACAATTCCGTGCGAGTCGCACTCCGGCATCATTGCACGAATGCGGTCGAGTGAGGAATTGTTGCACAGCGGAATGTCGCCCCCCGGCAACCTGAAGACCTCGGGATGTTGGGGGTCATACTTGAACAGCTTCTGTAGCATCGCGTGGAGCTCCAGTTGGGATGTTGGGGGACTTCACCCCCAACGCAGTGAAGTTGTAGTTGAGGCCCGGCCGCAGCCTCATGATATCTGCCGCATTCTTGAACTCCCAAGTGGGCCTCCCTCGTTCCTGCAGGGGGGCGATGCGGCGGCGAAGAAAGTCTGCGCCAACAGCGCCTACAGTAAGCCCGGCAAGCCTGAGGCGTAGGATCCGGGTGACAGCAATCTTCAGCCTGTCGTCTTCCGGGGCCACGTCACTCCAATCGCTGCCGCGTGCTACTGGGGTTTTGCGCCGGGTGGTGAATGGCTGCGGGTTCTCCTCGTCAATCCAGCACCAGTCTGCTCTCCACTCCTCCCACTTGCCGCAGAATTCTCCCTCCAGATACGTTTCCTTCTTGCCGGCCCTTGAGATCCAGGCGATTCCGCCGGATAGGGGCTCTCCTCTCTCTACTCGGGGTATGAAGAAGTGGCGAAAGAGGGCTACGTTGGGATGGACTCCGATAAAGTTTTCGCAGAGATGTGCGAAAACTGCCATGGTCAGAACGGCATTGGGGGTGAAGTCAAGGAGGTGGAATCTGTAGGTATTCTTGATGTCGCAGAAGAATTCAGAGAAGGGCGGGCAAAGCCCGCAGTAGAAGAACAAGGCGAAGAAGGGGTATCCGTTTGGGGCCTCCTTCCAAGCGGCGGCGGGGAGTACCTTCGTGCGCGGATGCGCGCGCGTCTCCGTCGACCAGAAGAGGTAGTAGTTCTCCCTCGGCTCCTTCGCGGCAAGCTTGGGAGGGGGGGGAGACGGCCCGTTCCTTCCGCAGCGCCGCAAGCCGCTGCGCCTCGGTCGACTTCACGACCTTCCCCTTGTCGGCTTTTGGAGCCATGGCGGAAGTGGTGGAGGAGGTCGACGGCGTTGGTGGTACTGGTGGCGATGGGGGGCGGAGCGCTGCTCTCTCTCTCTCTCTCAGCTTTGGGAAAGCGAGGGAGCGGCGGAGATTTCTGAGATTGGAAGCAGCAACGGGCAAATGGGTGAACTTCCCCTGTTTCCCCTGCTTATAAAGAAGGAGGGGGCGGACGTTCCGCATTTCTGAATAAAGAAACCATCCACGATCTCTCCCACGACACAGAATTCAACGCGTGCCGTTCGGGGAGGGCGCGGTGGATACGGAGAGAGATACGGCGTAACCTAGGCCGCGCGTGCCCATGCCCTGTTTTGGGCCTGGCCCAACAGCGCTCGGCACCGTGTATGGCCCAGGCCCGGGGGCTCCTGTCGGTGTACTAGAGTAGGGGTACCCTAGTATCCCGAACTTGTGCACGGGCAGTCGCAGCGTCCCGAGGCAAGGCTTGCCGGGTGACCGCCAAGGTCCTCCGTGGTTCCTTTGGAGCCATTCAAGAACAAAGTATCCAAGCCAAGGAGACAAGACCCCGGCAAGAGGGGCTTGCCGGGAAGGCCAACCAAGGCAAGGCGCTTAAGGAGACAAGACCCCGGCAAGAGGAGCTTGCCGGGAAGACCACCCAAGGCATCTCAAGGAATTTGCCGCGGCGCACCTCGCGTCCCGGCAAGGCCCGGTGAGCGACAAGTTCCCGGACGCGACAAGACAACGACCGCGGCAAGGCGCTTGCCGCGGCAAGCCACCACTCCGCGCCCGCGCTCCAGCACATCCACCAACATGTCGCTCTAGGACCCTTCCAGGCGTACGTGGCGGAGACGCTGTGCAGCCAGGGGTGCGCGGTGGCAAGCGGTGCTGACAAGATTGCCATCGTGGCAAGCGGTGGTGTCCCTGGCGGTCCCTTTTTGCACTGTTTAGGCGACACAGACGGGCATTTAATGCCCTTGTCCCTTGCCGTCAGGGTTAGGTATGATACACTGTAGCAGGTAGCTGTACCTACCGCAGCACCTTTACATTTTTACCCTTGTCTACGTTGCCACCTGTCGGTGGCCCCTTGAGCATATAAAAGGAGGCCCAAGCGCAATGTAGGGGAGGTTGGCTGGTGAGCGGGTTAGCTAGTTAGCCAGTTGAGAAGACACTCACACTCGGTCTGGTTAGCCGCTGGTGTGTACTGTAGCGCTCCGCGCTCCCGAGCAAGAACTCAATACAAACCACAAAGCAGGAGTAGGGTTTTACGCATCCGTGCGGCCCGAACCTGGGTAAACTGCTCGCGTGCTTCGCCTTGATCCGCTCTTTGCGCAACCTCTGGCCTCACCGAATCGAAAGGGACTCGGCCCGCCGGTCCCATAGGTGTTCGTGGATCAGTCCCCCGACATTATGGAACCGGAGAAATTTCAAATAACACTATGTTACCTCAACGGGGATATGGACATCCCCAACAATAAGTATATCATATTTCTTTTTGACAATAGGAAGAGGAAATTCAAAACATCCAAATATAATCGATGGAATTTTTCCAATAGAGTTGATACTATAAGCTTGAGGTTGTTTCCTCGGAAAGTGCACCATATTCTCATTACCATTAACATGAAAAGTGACATTGCCTTTGTTGCAATCAATAACAGCCCCTGCAGTATTGAGGAAAGGTCTTCCAAGAATAATAGACATACTATCATCCTCGGGAATATCAAGAATAACAAAGTCCGTTAAAATAGTAACGTTTGCAACCACAACAGGTACATCCTCACAAATACCGACAGGTATAGCAGTTGATTTATCAGCCATTTGCAAAGATATTTTAGTAGGTGTCAACTTATTCAAGTCAAGTCTACGATATAAAGAGAGAGGCATAACATTAACACCGGCTCCAAGATCACATAAAGCAGTTTTAACATAATTTCTTTTAATGGAGCATGCTATAGTAGGTACTCCTGGATCTCCAAGTTTCTTTGGTATTCCACCCTTAAATGTGTAATTAGCAAGCATGGTGGAAATTTGAGCCTCCGGTACCTTTCTTTTATTAGTAATGATATCCTTCATATACTTAGCATAAGGATTTGTTTTGAGCACATCAGTCAATCGCATACGCAAAAAGATAGGTCTAATCATTTCAGCAAAGCGCTGAAAATCCTCATCATCCTTTTTCTTGGATGGTTTCGGAGGAAAAGGCATGGGTTTCTGAACCCATGGTTCTCTTTCTTTACCATGTTTCCTAGCAACGAAGTCTCTTTTATCATAACGTTGATTCTTTGATTGTGGGTTATCAAGATCAACAGCAGGTTCAACTTCTACATCATTATCATTACTAGGTTGAGCATCATCATTAACATTTTCACTAGGTTCATGTTCATTACCAGATTGTGTTTCAGCATCAGACATAGAGATATCATTTGGATTATCAGGTGGTTCAGCAATAGGTTCACTAGAAGTTTGCACAGTTCTATCATTTTTCTTTTTCTTCCTTTTAGAAGAACTAGGTGCATCAATATTATTTCTTTGAGAATCTTGCTCGATTCTCTTAGGGTGGCCTTCAGGATACAAAGGTTCCTGAGTCATTCTACCAGTTCTAGTTGCCACTCTAACAACATAATCATTTTTCTTACTATTCATTTCATCAAGCATTTCTTTTTGAGCTTTAAGTACTTGTTCTACTTGAGTGGTAACCATAGAAGCATGTTTGCTAACAAGTTTAAGTTCACCTCTAATATTATCCATATAATCACTCAAGCGTTTAATCATAAAGGTATTCTGCTTTAATTGTCTACCAAAATAAGCATTAAAGTCATCTTGCATAAACATAAAGTCATCAAACTCATCCAAGCACTGACTGGCAATTTTAGTAGGAGGGACTTCAACTTTATCATATCTATAGAGAGAATTTACCTTTACTACCTGTGTCGGGATATCGGGAGGTTCTTTAGTAAATAAGTAATTGAGATCATATACTTCTTCAACAGGCGGTAAATTAAGACCATGTATTTCTTCAATAGGAGGTAAATTCTTAACATGTTCATCTTTAATACCTTTTTTCTTTCATAGATTTCTTTGCCTCTTGCATATCTTCGGGACTGAGAAATAGAACACCTCTCTTCTTCGGAGTTGGTTTAGGAATAGGCTCAGTAATTGGCTCAGGAGCTGGCTCAGGAGTTGGCTCGGGAGGTGGCTCAGGAGGTGCCCAATTATTTTCATTTGCCAACATATTATTCAATAAAATTTCAGCGTCATCCGGTGTTCTTTCCCTAAAAAGAGAACCAGCACAGCTATCCAGGTAATCTCTGGAAGCATCAGTTAGTCCATTATAAAAGATATCAAATATTTCAGGTTTCTTAAGAGGATGATCAGGCAAAGCATTAAGTAACTTGAGAAGCCTCCCCCAAGCTTGTGGGAGACTCTTTTCTTCAATTTGCACAAAATTGTATATTTCCCTCAAAGCAGTTTGTTTCTTATGAGCAGGGAAATATTTAGCAGAGAAGTAATAAATCATATCCTGGGGACTTTGCACACAGGCAGAATCAAGAGAATTAAACCATTTCTTAGCATCACCCTTTAATGAGAACGGAAATATTTTGAGTATATAAAAGTGGCGCGATCTCAGATTATTAGTAATCAGGGCAGCTATTTCATCTAACTTACGAAGATGTGCCATAACAGTTTCAAATTCATAGCCATAAAAAGGATCAGATTCAACCAAAGTAATTATATCTGGATCAACAGTAATATCATAATAATCCTGATTAGGAACACAGATAGGTGAAGTAGCAAAAGCAGGGTCGGGTCTCATCCTACCTCTAAAAGATTCCTTACTCCACTTAATTAGTAACCTCTTACGTTCAGGTTTATCCGGACAAGCAAGAATAGCTTCATAAGATTCATTATTAAAAAGATAACCCTCAGGAATAACAGGCATAGGTTCATCATCACTAACATCATCGTGTTCAGGTTCACTAATTTCTCTTTCTCTAGACTTAGAAATTTGCTCATCTAGAAACTCACCAAGTGGCACAGTAGTATCACGTATAGAAGTAGTTTCATCATAAGTATCATGCATAGCAGAAGTGGCATCATCAATAACATGCGACATATCAGAATTCATAGCAGTAGTAGGTTTAGGTGTCGCTAGCTTACTCATAACAGAAGGTGAATCAAGTGTAGAGCTAGATGGCAGTTCCTTACCTCCCCTCGTAGTTGAGGGATAAATTTTTGTCTTAGCGTCTTTCAAGTTCTTCATAGTGTCCAGCAGATATAAATCCCAAGTGACTCAAAGAATAGAGCTATGCTCCCCGGCAACAGCGCCAGAAAAAGGTCTTGATAACCGACAAGTATAGGGGATCGCAACAGTTTTCGAGGGTAGAGTATTCAACCCAAATTTGTTGATTCGACACAAGGGGAGCCAAAGAATATTCTCAAGTATTAGGAGCTTAGTTGTCAATTCAACCACACCTGGAAACTTAGTATCTGCAGCAAAGTGTTTAGTAGCAAAGTAATATGATAGTGGTGATAACGGTAACAAAGTAAAGACAGCAAAAGTAATGTTGTTGGTATTTTTGTAGTGATTGTAACAGTAGCTACGAAAAAGTAAATAAGCGTAAACCAGTATATGGAAAACTCGTAGGCACCGGATCAATGATCGATAATTATGCCGGATGTGGTTCATCATGTAACAGTCATAACATAGGGTGACACAGAACTAGCTCCAATTCATCAATATAATGTAGGCATGTATTCCGTAAATAGTCATACGTGCTTATGGAAAAGAACTTGCATGACATCTTTTGTCCTACCCTCCCGTGGCAGCGGGGTCCTATTGGAAACTAAGGGATATTAAGGCCTCCTTTTAATAGAGAACCGGAACAAAGCATTAACACATAGTGAATACATGAACTCCTCAAACTATGGTCATCACCGGGAGTGGTCCCGATTATTGTCACTTCGGGGTTGCCGGATCATAACACATAGTAGGTGACTATAGACTTGCAAGATAGGATCTATAACTCACATATATTCATGAAAACATAATAGGTTCAGATCTGAAATCATGGCACTCAGGCCCTAGTGACAAGCATTAAGCATAGCAAAGTCATAGCAACATCAATCTCAGAACATAGTGGATACTAGGGATCAAACCCTAACAAAACTAACTCGATTACATGATAAATCTCATCCAACCCATCACCGTCCAGCAAGCCTACGATGCAATTACTCACGCACGGCGGTGAGCATCATGAAATTGGTAATGGAGGATGGTCGATGATGACGACGGCGACGAATCCCCCTCTCCGGAGCCCCGAACGGACTCCAGATCAGCCCTCCCGAGAGAGATTAGGGCTTGGCGGCGGCTCCGTATCGTAAAACGCGATGAAACTTTCTCTCTGATTTTTTCTCCTTGAAAGCCAATATATGGAGTTGGAGTTGGCGTCGAAGGGCCACCAGGGGGCCCACGAGGTAGGGGGCGCGCCCAAGGGGGAGGGGCGCGCCTCCCACCCTCGTGGACAGGGTATGGGCCCCCTGGTCTTCATCTTTGGCGAGGATTTTTTATTATTTATTCTAAGATATTCCGTGGAGTTTCAGGTCATTCCGAGAACTTTTGTTTTCTGGACATAAAACAACACCATGGCAATTCTGCTGAAAACAGCGTCAGTCCGGGTTAGTTCCATTCAAATCATACAAGTTAGAGTCCAAAACAAGGGCAAAAGTGTTTGGAAAAGTAGATACGACGGAGACGTATCAAGGGCTCCAATAGCAGCATGACAGCGTGGTGGTGATGAAGCTGCAGTACTCCGGTAGGGCTTCGCCAAGCTCTTATGGAGGAGGAGAGGTGTTGGGGAGGGGAGGGGTTGTGCCTTGGATGTCGTGTGCAGCCCTCCCCTAACCCCTCTATTTATAGGGGAAAGGGGAAGGGGTCCAGCCCCCTCTAGATGAGATCTAGAGGGGGGGCAAGGGGAGGGGGGCTTGCCCCCCAAGCAAGGGGGCGCCCCCCTTAGGGTTTCCCCCAACCCTAGGCGCATGGGCCCTAGGGGGGTGCGGCGCCCCAGCCCACTTGGGCTGGTTTCCTTCTCCATACAGCCCATAAGGCCCTCCGGAAGAGGTGGACCCTCCCGGTGGACCCCCGGAACCCCTCCGGTGGCCCCGGTACAATACCGATATGCCCTTGAAACTTTCCGGCGACCATATGACAACTTCCCATATATAAATCTTTACCTCCGGACCATTCCGGAACTCCTCGTGATGTCTGGGATCTCATCCGGGACTCTGAACAACATTCGGTAATCAAATACAAGTCTTCCTAACAACCCTAGCGTCACCGAACCTTAAGTGTGTAGACCCTACGGGTTCGGGAGACATGCACACATGACTGAGACGACTCTCCGGTCAATAACCAACAGCGGGATCTAGATACCCATGTTGGCTCCCACATGCTCCAGGATGATCTCATCGGATGAACCACGATGTCGAGGATTCAATCAATCTGTATACAATTCCCTTTGTCAATCGGTACGTTACTTGCCCGAGACTCGATCGTCGGTATCCCAATACCTTGTTCAGTCTCGTTACCGGAAAGTCACTTTACTCGTACCGTAATGCATGATCCCGTGATCAACCACTTGATCACATTGAGCTCATTATGATGATGCATTATCGAGTGGGCCCAGAGATACCTCTCTGTCATACGGAGTGACAAATCCCAGTCTCGATTCGTGCCAACCCAACAGACACTTTCGGAGATACCTATAATGTACCTTTATAGTCACCCAGTTACGTTGTGACGTTTGGCACACCCAAAGTACTCCTATGGTATCCGGGAGTTGCACAATCTCATGGTCTAAGGAAATGATACTTGACATTCAAAAAAGCTACACCAAATGAACTACACGATCTTTGAGCTAAGCTTAGGATTGGGTCTTGTCCATCACATCATTGTCCTAATGATGTGATCCCGTTATCAATGACATCCAATGTCCATAGTCAGGAAACCATGACTATCTTTTAATCAACGAGCTAGTCAACTAGAGGCTCACTAGGGACGTGTTGTGGTCTATGTGTTCACACATGTATTACGATTTCCAGATAACACAATTATAGCATGAACAATAGACAATAATCATGAACAAAGAAATATAATAATAACTATTTTATTATTGCCTCTAGGGCATATTTCCAACAACTACTACTACTCGGGAGGTGCCTACTACTACGTGCAGCCCACTGACGACGACCAGGAGTAGTTTAGGAGGATCCCAAGCAGGAGGCATGCGCCTCTTTCGATCTGTATCCCAGTTTGTGCTAGCCTTCTTAAGGCAAACTTGTTTAACTTATGTCTGTACTCAGATATTGTTGCTTCCGCTGACTCGTCTATGATCGAGCTCCTGTATTCGAGCCCTCAAGGCCCCTGGCTTGTCATATGATGCTTGTATGACTTATTTTATTTGTAGAGTTGTGTTGTGATATCTTCCCGTGAGTCCCTGATCTTGATCGTACACGTTTGCATGTATGATTAGTGTACGATTGAATCGGGGGCGTCACAACTATATATGCATCATTATCAACAAAAGGATGGTGGGGTTTAACTGCAGCAAGCGAGCTTTGACTCAGTGGCTAACCTGAACTACTACTGTAAGTAACTCTTTTGAGGTGGCGCACACGAGTCCACATATTCACCATATCAATACACCAGTATGGATCCGCTCCCGTCTCCCTATGAGAACACCATCCATAGCACTCATGCTTATCTTGCGTAGTTTAGATTATCCACTTTCACTTGTCTATGAACTGTATAGGCAACCAAGCAGTCCTTTACCGCGGACGCGACTATTTGAATAGATTATGTTAACCCTGCAGGGGTGTACTTCTTCACGCATCCTCTCACCACTTACCGCCGTTTACACGACATGTACTCGGCAACCTTCAAGCGGAAGCCCAACGAGGGTGTCGGCCACGTCCTACTTAAACCCTCAAGTCTCTAGTCCAGGTTTATCGCCTATCCAGGTTCCATCCGCAAGGAGTCCGGCCGAGGTTTCCACATACGGCCCCGAACGATGTGTACAAGGTTCCCGAGACAGCAAACAGGCGACTCGGTACACCGTGCCATGGTGTATCTACCGCGTCATAGCCAACCCCTAGGGTCAGTGCTACGCACGGCCGCCAACACATATCCTATAAACACCAGAAACTAGTTGCAACTCCTGGATAGAGGACTAGGGTGGTTAAGAAGCTGAGAGGGTCCATTGGTTTCGGGCCCAATGCGTGGTAGTAGCTGGTTCTTAAATCACACATACAGATCTCGGTGCTTAAGACGGTTCCAATGAAACAACTCACCATGTACTCCTACATGGCCTCTCATCGATACCTTTACCAAATCATGTTCAACACACTTAGCTCACACACAGTAGGACATGTTCACAACTTTCCAATTCATCCCCGATGAATCAGACCTGACACAACTCTAAGCAATAGCAGGCATGACAAACAAGCATGAATGAGTAGGCACATCAGGGCTCAAACAACTCCTACTCATGCTAGTGGGTTTCATCTATTTACTGTGGCAATGACAGGTCATGCAGAGGAAAGGGGTTCAACTACCGCAACATGTAACAGTTGAATCGTTGTTGTCCTAATGCAGCAAAAGAGAGCAGGAGCGAGAGAGTGGGATTGTATCGGAATGAACAAGGGGGTTTTGCTTGCCTGACACTTCTGAAGATAGTATAATTCTTCATCGGTGTCATCGAACTCATGTTGGAAGCACGTCTATCAAGAGGGGACAATCACCGCCAGCTGAGAAAGACCACAATCAATGCAATGCCACAATATGATGCATGATCATGACATGGCAATATGATGTGATTTGAGCTAATGCATCTAGCTATGATTTAAATGAAGTTGGTTTGAATACATGATTCAAATTCCAACTCCATATATGATTACTTAAATGCCCTTTATTTGTTTTGTCCAAAACAGAGGACAAATATTGTTCAAACATGCATGAAAATGGTACACATGAATTCCTTGAATTTTTCTGATAATTTTCCATATATAAATTATTTCATTCTGAGTTATAGATTAATTTCTATGATTTTTAGAAGTTTTAGACATTTTCTGAAATTAATAATTCATTTTTGATTTATTTAAAATTCCACAAAACGCTTATTGCCTCAGCATTGCAACTGGGTGATGTCAGCAGGTCAACAGACGGGGTCCAGGTCAAACCTGACCAGTGGGGCCCACTAGTCAGTGACACACTACTGATTGGGTCACTGACTAGTGTGGGGCATGGTCAATGACCACATCAGCAAGTCAACGCTGACGCGTGGGGCCACTATGATTAGTTTAAGCTAAACTGAGAAATAAACTGCGGTTAACTAAAACGTGGGGCCTAGGTGTCAGTGCCTCAGGGGGGTTAATCAGCAGGGTCATTAGTGGCTAATGACAGGCCACGTCGTCTCCCCGGAGTTCACGCCGGGGAGCACACAGAAGCGGCAGTGATGATCGGGACGGCTGCTCCGGCGACCAAATCGATGGCCGAGCCCACCTACGAGGAGCTGGGGCTCGTGCACATCCAACTGTGGCAGGGGGAGGGCGCAAGCTGACCGGAGTTGGGCAGGGTGCCAACCTCGGCGGCGGCCGGAGCTACGGCGTCGAGCGGAGTGGGGCTGTGGAGCACAACAGGAGGAGCTGGGGGATGCGTTCGGCTCCTGGGAGCTCAGTGAGTGGGGGATGCGTTCGGCTCCTGGGAGCTCGGTGAGCACGGCGGCACGCTCAGGCGCGAGCTATGTCGTCAGTAGCTGCGGTGGCGCCATGGCCGGCGGCAGTGAGGTCTCGGGCTTGACGAAAACGACAGCTAGGGGGGAAAACGAGCACGGGGAGAGAGGGGTTCGGCGTAGTGGCTCAAGGCGGTTGTAGGGGGCGTTGAAGTGGGCTCGGGGAAGTCCTGCGTGCGGCGAATTGATGGTGGCGGTGGTCGGAGCCCGAGGTTGAAGACGATGACGATGGCGACATTGCTGGCCCCCCGCGGTCGCGTGCTTTGGTGTGCGGCTCTACGGCGTCCAGGCGGAGCTTGTGGGGGCGCTGGTTGGGCGTGGGGATGCTGGTGGCCATGGCAACGACGAGCAGCGGCGATGGCAGCGCTCGGAATGCACGGGGGGCAAGCCAGGGAAAGGGAAGAGGTCCAGGGAGAGAGGGAAGAGGTGCAGGGGGTCGAGGGGGGGGTGTGGCACCCTCGGGTGCCTCCAGCGGTGAGCAGGTAAGCAGGAGGTGGCCGGCGCATGCCGGCGCGCCGCGGACACACGCCCTCATCCTCGTGGCGCTGGGTTGAGGACGATTGGCAAGTTCCCAGGTGGGCTGGGCCGGCCAGTGGGCGAACTACAGTAGCAGGTAAGGCCCAGGTACTTCTCTCCTTCTCTCTTATTTCTCTTTTCTATTTGGTTGAATTTGATTTGATTTTATTTTTATACCAAATCATTTCATAAACTTCTGAAAATTATTATGTGGCCTGTTAAAAAGTATTCAAGGCCACTTGCAAACTTTCAGAGTTATTGGATCATATTCGAAATATATCAAATATAAATCCAATGCAAATAATTATTGAATTAATTCCAAATGCCCAAAATAAATATTTATGTGATTCCAAAAATATTGGTTTGAGTTTTACTTCTTGCCATTATTTTCAGAGATTAACAGGAACATTTTCTTGGGCTTATTTGAAGCAATTTTTATCTTGGTCATTTTCAGAAATGATTTATGAGGCTTTCACATGTCCCCATTTCAAGTTCATTGAAATTTAAACATGATGCACACATGACTAGCTAGTCTAGGTCATACCAGAACTAGGGATGTGACAACTCACCCCTATTAAACCAGAATCTCGTCCCGAGATTCAAGCATAGGGTAAGATGAAGGGGAAACGCAAACTAACATAGTCTTCATGATTCAAGTTGCACTTTGTAAGAACGTTGATTCGTCACCATCTTTGTCTCGTAGTCTTGCTCTGAGAAGTCCAGTTAACATGGCAACGAGAGGAAGAGGAAACTCTAGAAGGATCGATCTTCTCGAAGACCGAACAACTCAGGATCAACTCACGGAATGAGACATAGCAACATCTCTCGAGCTGAGACATTCAAACACACCTCAGAAGGGATGGAAGAACAGATGACGGGGTTTAATTTGGTAGGCAACAATTCCACACTTGAGAGGATGGTGAATGGGGTCAAGTAGCGAGGAGATAATTGCCATGATTCCATAACGGGACACCTCGAGGAAGGTGACTCTTCGAATTATTCCCTGAAGTGTAAAAAAGAATTACTTTTGATATCTAGATCATCGAAACTTTTCATACCAGCCTAGGGAAAATCACAATTGATCGTTTCGGAGAGTTCGAAAAATTTACATACCCAGACTAGGATGGATGATGTGGACTACCTTGTTGAAGACAACGCAATGGATGATTTTTTGCTTATAATCGGAAATGGATGGGATCCATGGCAGGACCACTTTTGAAGATGATCCGGAACATCAATTACTGAGAGGACAGCCCATGAGAAATTGGCACAATGGCGGTGCAAGCTGGGAACAAAATACAAATGCTGGGAATGATCCAACTATCATATCTGCCTGAGATTCAGATCTGGTTGGTAACGGAATATTTCAGACAACATGTTTGGAAAAAGAAAGGTAGCGGCACAAATCGACGAGATGACATTGCGAGAGTCTCAGGAAATGGACTATGGTAGTAAGCTCCAAAACATGAGCTGGTTCTGTTAAACACATGTGAACACACTGTCCCAGACAAGCATGACCACATGGTGGTCTTATAACGAAACACTACCGAGTCCTGGTTGGGAACCGTCATCAAGGATATCGAAGTCCTTGCATAAGTCATATGATTAGCTCTTATGGAGAACTTCTTCTCCCTGAACAAGTCGGCCAGTGGCTTGGTGTACTAGGGAATACATATGGAATGGAGGTAATTAATCTACGAAACCACAGAATACTTCGCACATGCATGACTGACTTGGGATGATTCCAGGGGAAGCAATACTAACTTTCTCAAATTCACGGCGGCAACTTGCATCGAATGCACATGAATGAGAGGGAGTCACTTCTTTCATCCAACATATGCTTCACGAATGGGACATGAAGATAATGCTTATAAAATTTTCCAACACTAGCTTAATGTTCAACATGATTCATGGAGGAGACAAAATGTTGTTGATGGACTCAATAGCAACTCATTGGAATTTCCATATCACTGGACTCCCACCATTATGTGAACACGGTGATGGCATTGGTCAGTCCAAAAGATGTAATGGTGTCTGCTCGAGGGATCAACCACGAGTAAGACAACATTACAAACGTCGATGGTTCTGATTTGACTTGACGATAGCCCATACTCAAGTCAATGTTTTGACAAGACAATATATCCAACAACTGATCACGAGGACCAATTGGTGAAGATATCATGTTTCTTCAACACACACACAAACATAAGATATCCCTTCAAAAAGAACCAAATTCGGCAAGCTTTTTATCTTCCAACTCTCCAAGTTGTTGTTTAGCTTAACCAACTAGCTCAGGGGTATCCAACACAGATTCTTGGAGAAGGGGTGGTTTATAAGAAACCAACTTGATCATGAACTCCACATAGCGGTCAGGTGACAACCTGGTAATACTTCTGAGAAGATATTCAGAAAATCACGAACCACCGATATGTCACTAAGCTCGAGAACAATCTTGCTTTTCAGGGCAAGACGATATGATCAAATAAGCAAGGATTGACTCTATCCTAACTCATTGATCGAAAACTGCACCGGAAATAAGGACATGTAGCACGATAAACCTCAGGCTGATGATTCAATAATCAACACGCTAAGGATAAGATTATTGGCCATTAACTACCAAGCAACACAGTTGCTAGGAGTATTTATTTCACACATCACGATTCACTTGTCGGCTTTCCAGTTGCGACAACACGACACCGAGGAGTGAATAATGATGGCGAGAAGTATCACTACGTCAAGAATTCATAAGAGAAGGTGCAATTCTCATGACATTCCTGGCATAAAGTGGGTAATACTTCAGGGTAGAACATAACCAAAACTTGATTGCATTTGATCCGCGAAATACAACTTCTTTGACCCAATCCTAGAAATGGATGAGGTACTGGAGTTTGTTTCTCCTAGTCATTCTGAACTAGAATGGATTGACGGACCACAAGAATGATATGCACCAATGAACGAATGCACGCATACTCTTGAGTATCAATTGATAGACGAAGGTCAGAAGACAACTAAAGAGAGACAACTCAAAGTAACATATGTTTTTCTGAGTTGTGGATGCATGGATTAGTATGCCGAACAAATTCAACATATTTCTTCCGGATAACCCATGCAGAGAGGTAGGATTGGCAGAGTCACAATATAGAATGGGGAACTCATCGAGAGCACTCTTGTTGTGATCTTTTGGTTCAACGAGGAACTTCTGCCAAGGATGGTTCATGGTATTTGGAAGAATGATATACCACGGACCTCGAAGACTATCACAAGGTCACTAATATCCTAAAGGAACGAGCAACACTATCTACATGAATTAAGTAGAGTGAGTCTTTGGTTCAAGAACCCAGAAATAGAATGGCTACTAACTAAATGGCATCATGGGATGCTTGCGAGAATGATGGTCAGAATCATCACACTGGGAATACAAAGCATTGCTAGATTACTAGGTGACTCCCTAAGACACCTAGGGTCATAATAATAGCTCCAACATATATGTCGAGGCAATACAGTACCTCAACTCATCGATTAGTGTGGTTGAACTGGCCCAAAGGAACATCGGGAACAGAAAGAAGGGATTTGCAAATGCATCAGACTATTTAAAAACCTAGGATGACTCGGACAGCATAATGGCTGTAAATGCTCAAAATGATTTGAGACATCCTGCAAAATGGTGGCATAACCACTTAACATCACAATATCAAAGTTCTGAGATCAACTGTCAACACACAGAAGTAGTAGGAACTGAACTGGGGCTTGAGACCAACAATCCTACGAGTCTATGGATTAGTAACACGTGATCCTGATAGAAAGATGAGAAGCCTAGTTCTTAATCCCCGTAGAAGAGAAGAGTATGACTCAGGTCAGAAGGGCATAAGGTAAAGGAGTAAAAAGAGCCTTACGTTCCCTTCCACAATCAATTCCCGTATATGACTAAAGCATTTATAGACTCAAATTCGACCAGTTTGGCTTGGTAATCCTACAGGCAGTCAGGCTATGATACCAAAGCTGTCAGGACCCTGATCCTAAGTCACACCGATCTAGCATGTAACACTTCATATCACTTTGTGGCCTCACACATGGTATTCCCACGGGTGCCACCTTACCTGGCCCGGGACCACGGGTGTCACTAGCATCCATATGACAGAGAACCTGGGCCGACATGACTAGTCGTGAACCCAAAGTGGCACTAACTTACGGGGATAGGCATACATGAAACAACATCGAACATGTCGGTCATCAGCGTGTGAATCCAGGCTGTAGCAACTGGGCTAGCAGGACTCCGGAAGTCACCGCGTGACTTTTCCCCGAAGGGACAGACACAGGAACGAAGTGAATCACATGCCAGCCAATCTAAGTGTTCTGGAGCAGTAGTACTGGGCTAGCAGGACTCCGGTAAACCGGGCTGTAGTAGACTACCATGGCTCACGGAAGCACAAGACTACATTTCCCCATAAGAGACGCTACCAAGGATAAACAACTAGGTTGTCGGATCCCACACATACCAAGCATTCCAATCGTACACACAATATGCTCGATATGTGTAAATACAACATGGCATCACATCATAACTCTTCAACTCAAGTATTTTTTCATTAGGCTCCGAGGAGCGAGATATTACAAACATGGGTCTCACGAGCCAACAATTAGAGCATACAAGTCAAAGCACATGGGGAAGCTTAACATGTCTGAGTACAGACATCTACAAATGAAGAAGGCCGAGAAGCCTGACTATCTACCAGATCCTGCCGAGGGCACAAGATCGTAGCTGAGGTATCAAGCTAAACGTCAAAGTCCACACAGAACTACTAGGGAGACTGAAGTCTCTCTGCAAAAATATAAATTAAGCAAACGTGAGTACAAATGTACCCAACAAGACTTACATCAGATCTAACTACATATGCATCATTATCAACAAAAGGATGGTGGGGTTTAAGTGCAGCAAGCCAGCTTTGACTCAGTGGCTAACCTGAAATACTGCTGCAAGTAACTCTTTTGAGGTGGCGCACACGAGTCCACATTTTCACCATATCAATACACCACTATGGATCCGCTCCCGTCTCCCTACGAGAACGCCATCCATAGCACTCACGCTTATCTTGCGTATTTTAGAGTATCCACTTTCACATGTCTATGAACTATATAGGCAACCAAGCAGTCCTTTACCGCGGACGCGGCTATTCGAATAGATGATGTTAACCCTGCAGGGGTGTACTTCTTCACACACGCTCTCACCACTTACCGCCGTTTACACGACATGTACTCGACAACCTTCAAGCAGAAGCCCAACAAGGGTGTCGTCCACGGCCTACTTAAACCCTCAAGTCTCTAGTCCAGGTTTATCGCCTATCCAGGTTCCATCCGCAAGGAGTCCGGCCGAGGTTTCCACATACGGCCCCGAATGATGTGCACAGGGTTCCCGAGACACCAAACAGGCGACTCGGTACACCATGCCATGGTGTATCTACCGCATCATAGCCCACCCCTAGGGTCAGCACTACGCACGACCGCCAACACATATCCTATAAACACCAGAAACTAGTTGCAACTCCTAGACAGAGGACTAGGGTGGTTAAGAAGCTGAGAGGGTCCATTGGTTTCGGGCCCAATGCGTGGTAGTAGCTGGTTCTTAAATCACACATACAGATCTCGGTGCTTAAGGATGGTTCCAATGAAACAACCCACCATGTACTCCTACATGGCCTCTCATCGATACCTTTACCAAATTGTGTTCAACATCCTTAGCTCACACACAGTAAGACATGTTCACAACTTTCCAATTCATCCCCGGTGAATCAGACCTGACACAACTCTAAGCAATAGCAGGCATGACAAAGCATGAATGAGTAGGCACATCAGGGCTCAAACAACTCCTACTCATGCTAGTGGGTTTCATCTAATTACTATGGCAATGACAGGTCATGTAGAGGAAAGGGGTTCAACTACCGCAGCATGTAACAGTTGAATCGTTGTTGTCCTAATGCAGTAAAAGAGAGCAGGAGCGAGAGAGTGGGATTGTATCGGAATGAACAAGGGGGTTTTGCTTGCCTGTCACTTCTGAAGATAGTATAGTTCTTCATCGGTGTCATCGAACTCATGTCGGAAGCACGTCTATCGAGAGGGGACAATCACCGGCAACTGAGAAAGAACACAATCAATGCAATGCCACAATATGATGCATGATCATGACATGGCAATATGCTGTGATTTGAGCTAATGCATCTAGCTATGATTTAAATGAAGTTGGTTTGAATACATGATTCAAATTCCAACTCCATATATAATTACTTAAATGCCCTTTATTTGTTTTGTCCAAAACAGAGGACAAACATTGTTCAAACATGCGTGAAAATGGTACAGATGGATTCCTTGAATTTTTCTGATAATTTTCCATATTTAAATTATTTCATTCTGAGTTATAGATTAATTTCCATGATTTTTAGAAGTTTTAGACATTTTCTGAAATTAATAATTCATTTCTGATTTATTTAAAATTCCACAAAACGCTTATTGCCTCAGCATTGCAACTGGGTGATGTCAGCAGGTCAACAGACGGGGTACAGGTCAAACCTGACCAGTGGGGCCCACTGGTCAGTGACACACTGCTGATTAGGTCACTGGCGTGTGGGGCATGGTCAACGACCACGTCAGCAAGTCAACACTAACGCGTGGGGCCACTGTGATTAGTTTAAGCTAAATGGACAAATAAACTGCAGTTAACTAAAATGTGGGGCCTAGGTGTCAGTGACTCAGGGGGGGTTAATCAGTAGGGTCATTAGTGGCTAATGACAGGCCTTGTCATCTCACCGGAGTTAACGCCGGCGAGCACACAGACGCGGCGGCAATGATCGGGACAGCTGCTCCGGCGACCAAATCAATGGCCGAGCCCACCTACGAGGATCTGGGGCTCATGCGCATCCAACTGTGGCAGGGGGAGGGCGCAAGGTGACCGGAGTTGGGCACAACGTCAACCTCGGCGGCGGCCGAAGCTATGACGTCGAGCGGAGCTGGGCTGTGGAGAATGACATGAGGAGCTGGGGGATGCGTTCGGCTCCTGGGAGCTCGGTGAGCACGGCGACACACCAGGCGCGAGCTATGTCGTCAGTAGCCGCGGTGGCGCCATGGCCGGCGGTAGTGAGGTCTCGAGCTTGACGGAAGCGACAGCTAGGGGGGCAAACGAGCACGGGGAGATAGGGGTTTGGCGTAGTGGCTCACGGCGGTTGTAGTGGGCATTGAAGTGGGCTCGGGGAACTTATCCTACTTAGGGAACAGGCTAGTTAACCCGAAAGCAAGTAAAGAATACTGGAAGAGAACTCTCTAGCCCTGCACTTAAACTAGACTAGAAATCCGAAAAAACACTAGTTTTGGCCCATAGCGAAATAGAGTTTTTCTTCTCCGCGGACTCCCCATGCTTGGCGCCATAGGCTTTAGGACTTTTGGCACTAGGGAATCATACTTTTATCAGATCCGTGGACAGGCTCCCGAGGTCAAATCGGATTATGGACTTTTCCAGCTAAGTGAAAACGCACTTCACTACTAGCAAAGAAGTCAGCTCAGGGCAGGGCCGGTGGTAATCTTAGACAGGAACTTGCCGGGATCCTTCCATACCTGCCATCCACCACTACTACTGATCGTTTCCCAGAATGAGCCATACCTTTTCCCAGAATGAGAATACGGCTGAGGACGAATAGCGGCGCCTAGCTTTAGTTTCCACACGACACGATGGATCTATCACTCTCTTTAGCCAGGCCATTCTCTAGAGGAGAGTTCCGAGAATGAATTCCAATCTGGTACCAATCGTAGAAATCATATTGTAGAGTTCTTCTCACGCCTAGCACAGCTACAAGCATTCCTCGAATGCAGAGACAAGACGGAGGATATCTGATCCCGCGGAACATCTGCTACCAACTACGGATTACCTTGTTTCCATGAAATCCATGTTTCTGGCACCTTGGCCCCCTCTACCTACGAAATTCTGATTCCTATGGTTGAAGAAAGTACAGCGTTGTCAATTCAACCTGAAAAAAGGGGAATAAGTTGACAAAGTCAGCTTGAATATTACGGTATGGATCAAAGGAAGCTATACCCGCCTTGATTTCTATCAAACTTATTAGATAGTAAAGCAGACAAGTCTGAAATGGAATGTTTGATCGGTATATGTAGGGCTCTCAAAAGAGAATCTATTTCAGCATAGTTGATTTTCAGAAGCCAACTAGAACTTCGCAGCTGCCGTATAGTTGATTGTTCCCACCAGTTTCGTTCTCATCTGGTCAGTTTCACGAATGCAAGGATTTACTACGACTCTCAGGTGTAAACCTTGGTCGTATACAGCGGTGAACTAGCTAAATATAGCTAGAGGAGTAATATAGCTAAATATAGCTATAGGGCATTCCACAGAGGTGAAATTCTCTCGGCAAAGCAGAACAAGAAGCAGCAGAAAGCAAAACAGTATAAGGGTCGTTCGGAGTTCCAGGCATTCTACAGAACTGGGTATACCAAACAGTTGATCAACAAGGCAAATGTCCACTAAACCAGCTAAACGGCTCACGAATTGTTTGGAATGCGACGGCAAATGTGATCTCCCAGCAATATCTCGAGTCCAAAACCTCACCCATCTACATATATCATCATCTGCGGCAAGAACATAGCAACACCAAAATCCTACCAGCAACTGCTGCAATGCACCCTCCTCACGACAGCCAACCATCGACGGTGTCAGACTATGATTCAGTTGCTGTACTACTCCTCTTTGTTCTGTTTCATGTTTTTGGCGGTTTCGTTCTTGTGTCTGAGTCTGAAGAAGACGGTGGATGTTGATCCAGTAGCAAAATTGTGCTTCCTGTTGCAGGATTTATGTATCGTGCCGTGCGTAGATACGGACGACATGGAAAAAATCCAGGTTTATGTACGACATGCTCTTTCCTTCCTTCATTCGCTGACGCACAGAGGTGGCAGAGTCTTGTTCCTGGAGTCGCTCACAACTTTTGGGAGCACCGAGATCCTGAATAAGATGCTGCATGAATTGGCTGAGGTGTTGGGAGCCCCCAATAGAGAAGGACGATGCGGAAAGGGATGATGGGAAAGTGACAAGACTGGACTTCGACTCGTTTAAAAAGAGTTGTAGCCGTACGGAATTCCAATTGGAATGGACCCATCTCATGATACAAGTTACCCTGGATTTCTTTCTATTCCTATTTCGCTGGGCAATTCTAGTTTTTGTTATGATGATCTCATGGATAGTAGTATTGAGTTCTATAAACAGATTGATAGTAGGTTTTAAGATAGCTTAGCCCTTGCTATGATTCAATTTGTATTGGAGAAGAGGGGCGCCCACCCTATGGGGAATGTAGCTATGCTGTACTTCTTCCTACTAGCTACGGTGCAGCACCTGTTCCTAGCTACGATGCTGCTCCTGTCCGCCCCTTGATTTATCACCGCTTTGGTCTTCTATTGGTCATTGATTTATAGACGGGAGGATAAGTACCCTGGCTCGACCCTAGATATCGATTTAGCATTCCATTATCGGATCTCCGAAACGGGAAACCAGAAAAGTAATTGAAATCGTGTGCCAGCGGGACATACGAAATTCACACTTTTTGACTCTCAATCCACAGGTGGAGATACCAGGGGTGGGTTTTCATGGCCTATAGTCTCCCCTGCCGACGAAGCACGAACTACTTGTTGAAATCGCGGATCCAAATCTTGCATTTCTCCTTTACTTGTCAAAGGCCTCGTATTGTTATTCTCATGATTCATGTGGGCTATCTGCTCTTTATTGTAGGGTCCTACTCCCACCTATCCTTAAAAAACGATGTGAGTGGCTCATACTAATCAAATGTACAAGTAACTGACCCTTATCAAGCTTTCCACACATAGTGTTTTGATCTAAGATTGCAATTCTTCCATGTTTCCGCAGTAGCATATTGTTCCATGGAGCTAGGGTCCAAAATAGGAATCAACAAGTGTTTCCACGACTCTACCGCCCGGCCAATCCTGTTCCACTGAATCCCCTCCCTTTTTCATGGCCACATATCTTTATGGCTAAGGAGTGGGAAATCTTTCTCCTGTTACACAAATCAAATGTTTCATTTCATCCGGGAAAAGCCACCTCTTTCTCCACAAACAATGTCTTTGTCATTTGATCCTGTTTTTATCCGTTAGATAGGAACAGCTTTGCTAAATACTGAGAACTCTCGGATAGAGTATTAGAATGAAAAGACCATTAATTATATAAGGAAGAACCCAGGGTTCTAGCCCATTCCCATTCCTAAATCAATAATTCGTAGTGCTTTTGCCTTTCTTGCGTACTCCTGGTGAACCAGTTGCTAGCCATATGTTTAGGAGGCTATTTTCTCCTATTAAGTAAGATTCTTAAGCTTAATAAGCCCAACGATCGAAAAGTACGGACCATTTTGAAATAAAACCGGACCATTTGTAAATCAAAATAGAAAAAGAAATCTAGCTACTCTCTTCTCTGTCTCCTTCAAAAAAACAAAGCTAAGGCAATTGGTGTTGAATAAACAAAACCACACCGAACCAGTCAGGAGTTTTCAGAGATTATGCCCAGCGTCACATGACACCACTTCATTGTATGCAACACGAGGAACCGATCAAGAAAGACGAAGCAGACATGCACAAGTTCAAGAGCGAGGTCAGACAAGCATGTATCAGAACAGCAACGTGATCAAGGCTGCAGCTGCTGCTGCGAGGACTAACGTCACAAGGGAAATCCGGCAGGAACTGAAGGCCACCGATCCCGACCGATCGCGCGGCACGGACGTCGAAAGCTCCTCCATAGTCGACGGGGGCACTTCACTTGTCCTGGGGCGGCAGCAGCACGGACATGCACAACTGATTTCAATTAGTACACATGAAGTATGATCAACGATTCCGCAAAGATATTAATTCCAGTGTTCAAACGATCAAATGGATGAGATGATCAACGATTGCTCAGATTAAAAAACTAGAAGGTACAGTTACAACTTAACAGATCTGTGCACTCAGAGTTTGAGAAGACTATATATATAGCATCCGCATCACCAGGACACTCGATACTGTAATTAGTAGGCAGTTACAAGTTAATAGAACAGATGCTGCGAGTAGAAGAATTGAATCAATAATCAGTTTTATCATACAATCAAGTTTGAATCTGTATTCCTATAGCCCTATAGCAGCATATAACAAGAAATGGAGAGAACACCGCAAGTGAAAATAAAAAAAATCCGTTTTGTTGTGGGCAGATGAGCAGGGATCATATGGTGCGAAAGCTGAAATGGCCAAGAGTCTCTGAATGGCATTAGTGGCCGCAGATTCACCGAATTACTAGACAAGCAGAAAAACGTTTACCTGGAGACATTTTAGGCGTGGGAGGTGAGTCAGGTGTGAAATGCATCTCAGGAAGCGACTTGAGCCCTGTTTCAAATGGGGGGGAAACAAATAAATGAAAAAATAAAATTGGTACATTCAAAAGAACTGCTCAACTGATCAGTAATCATGACTAACCATAGCAAAAAAGCACGGTAATAATATCCCTAAGAGTAGCATCCAGAGCTTGCTGGTAATCCGCATCTACCACCAACCATCACCAATGTAGCTTCACAAGGACTCACAAGAACAAGGATAGGAGCGCATAAACTTATTTTGTAACTTGTTCGGTGATCAAGAACACGCGCATAGGGAGCACAAGAATCGATCGAAGCATATACTCGCCATCAAGAAGGGACAAGTTTCTCCCCCAGGCCCTACTCCCCAACCAACCCACCGAACTAACTCCATACGTTCATCATCATACATTGCGTACCGTGCATTTTTCCTCTTCCTTCCATACTGTGCACGAGGCCTTTGGCTACTCAATTTATTTTCTTTTGCTGCTTCTCTATTCTACATAGACCCGGCAATCTCCCTCCGACAAAAGCATACTTTTTGAGTACTCTAAAGAAATATAGCCCATTGGGCCGGCTTTAGGATTATGCTTACTCCTACTGTGGAGAAAACCAGAGGAGTCCGACTACCATTTCTTCGTATGAAGTACGTACTTGTTCTTCACCGTGCAAGCTCTACAGGTTTCGGAATCCGAGGCCTTCAAGTTGTTACCAGTGATTTCAAGCTGAGCTGAGACGTATTCGGCACCTTTACTTGGTCCAGTGCTGCCTCCGGCACTTCTTTCTCTTTCTTGTGCGAACAAACTAGAACCTGCCAGCCCAGCCCTATCTTCCGAATCAGAATGGACTAGTGATTTTGATCTATTGCCAGAGCCCTATTCTTATGATGGAAAGATCCGTGCTCACATAGTTGTCAGAAAGTTTTACTTGCATCTATTTCAACTAGACGTGAGGTCTCTCCACGGCAACAACGAGGAGGAGGAGATCCACATTTAGAGGGCGAGGGGTTCGAAACTCGGGGAGGTCACATATGGTTGTGGAAGAAGAGCTTGTACGGGCTCCGAGGTCAAAGAAATTCGACAAGTTCTTGGTCGATCGATACCTTTCCATCCCGGGGCAGATCTCCAGATCCGATATGAGTGTAGATACTTTACTCCCTTCTTCCTCAGTGAGTAACGTATAATGTCTAGAACAAAGGAAGTGAGTCTAGCTCCACTCTGAGGGACAAGACGGAAATCTTCTACCGATGCCAACTGCAAGGCGTGCTTTCCTATGAACCGATTCTTAGACTGCAGATCTCATCCCAATGATCTACTTGTACGAAAGAAAGAGAGATGATCTACTTGCAGCTACTGTTTGTTACCGCTGAACATCTGCTACCAATACCAAGAAATACCAATACGGACTTCTTGTTCCAATCGAAACGAGCAAACCTGGGGAAGATAGCAAGATTAGCAGAACGGGAACCCCCCATGGGGAAGGGCTCTGAGACGCACCACAGAGCCCGTAGCAGCTACTTTTAAGGTTTATCGCCCATCGGCCCAGAAATCCATAGAAAGACGATTGAGATTAGTGAATGGCATCGATCTGAAGTTCATAGAATCTCTAGCGTCTCTTTGTTCATAACAAATGAGTAACTTAACTATTAATGTGACAAATAGTGCCAGGCGTAGTGTATCACTGGAATTCGATCAGTCTGTTGGAAAGGGATCACTCTCTGATTCTGCTTCAAGTCCTATGTGTGCCTGTTTCGAAGAATGCTATTCGCTCTAGTGTCCTGTGCCTGTTTCGAAGAATGCTATTCGCTCTAGTGGAAAAAGTAGCGATTTATGGCCATGATCCCGACCCGAACCCTCAAATGATGACGAACGGCTGACTTCACGTAGAACCTGTTATGCCAATCTGGATTCCACATCTGCTACAAGAAAATCGTCTTGAAAGATTGCAAATCAAGCATTCGTCCTTAGCTCAAGGATTGGATTACCGCAGTTCCTGAAAGATATCGTGCCAACAGAAAGATCTCGTTCCCGTAGATTCCGTTCGTTCCAGCAATCGTGCCGGAACTCACTGATCCATTCAAAGGATTTCTTTACCCGATGGCCAAAGGACCGATATCTTCTTCTCACGCCTAGCAAAGATCGAGTTCTGTTCTCACTTCACTTAATGAGCCTATTTCTCTGTTTTTATACCCGTTTAGATAGATGGGCTCTAAGGGAGAAGTGGCGCACTTTCTCGAGCTATCTAAGCATCCAGGGAAGTGATTCCACAAGCTAGAGAGATTCTCCTCTTTTCTTTTTCAGAGTTGAGCTCAGGCTAAGGCCAAGCATGGATCAATGTTTGTCAAATCATTCTCTGTTGAGTTGAGTCCTCGCCGAAGGTGCCGTGCCGTATAGTACTTCTCCGGTTATAGGTGATAGGTGCATGGCTTCCGCTCATAAAGAATGAGTGAGACCGGCGCTCAATCAATCAGCCACCAGTAGAGGATAAAGGAAAAAGGGGTTCATCAATGAGAGGCGCATGAGATTCTGTATTGGCCAACTCTTTCTAACTATCACTAGGCCGGATACTCCGATTCTCTGTGGACGATTTCCTTCTCTCTCGTTCAATGCCCTTTGGTCTCGAGGATCACCATTTGGTGGGGTTGGGGTCACACCCGAAGTCGTATTGGAGAATTGAGCGGAACTACTTCCATGTGCACTCTTTTCTCGGGTCAGGAAGCCCTGTTTTTGAAGCAGGAAGACCTCTTCGTCATCATTATTGGGGTATGGGCCCTAAATCATTGGAAAAGACGGTTTTATATAGGGAATTGACACGATATCGCCTCCTTCTGTACTAACAAGGGAATGGATGAGTTCACTTAAGAAGCAGGCCTGGCCGGTACTAAAACAGAGAAGTTAGCTCAAGTTTCATCTCATCTAAGCAGCAGCCAAGCGATGATTCTGGAATCGTGCCATGCTTGACAGTTGGACTTCTCGCCATACATAGAAATGAACTGCTGATGAGCTAGCTATCCCCGATATGATCTGGTACTAGACTTCACACATGTTGCCATCGTATAATCGGAGAATCAACGCTGCTGTCTACCTTCGGAAAGCAAAATAGATGATTTTCGATACTAGGATGACTACTCCCGAGGCCTGTTTTAACTAAAGAATTTACAGGTGGCCCGGTCGGTAAACTATTCCCGAGAGAGGAGAAGCAGAAACATCAATCTGTATTTTCGTATCATATTCCAGCAGCTCCAATGCCTTAGAGCGGGATCTTATCTTCCTAGAAAGAAATGAGTGTTGCACACGGATAGCCAGCTACTCCTTATGAATGGGATGCATGCATATTTCAATTCATGAACTGAAGCTCGTAGAAATCCTTCCTATCCGCCTAGTTACCTATCCGGACTTGTCTCGTAGAAATCCTACCTTGCTTTTAGGCGGAGAAAGACTATTTTTTAGTTTCTTCGGTGCAAAAGTGCCGTAGGCAAGTCCGTTTCATAAAGCTGCAAAAGTTAGCAAGTCCTTTTTCCCTAAGGAAACTCGATTTCCAATGAAAGAAGTGCGGATCACTATGGGTCAAAAGTAGTGTTTTTCTAGTTTACCTCAAAAATGCATGTTTTGAGAGCAATATTTTTCGATCAAGTCCTAATCACTTAGCTGTAAAAGTAGGCTTTTTTCATCTCCCGAAACCCAGGCCCTCTCCCCAAAACTCCAGACCAAGCCTTTAGATACGCAAATATGAGCTTGCCTTGGCTTTATTGCCCTTATCGGATGGAAGTTACGGATGAGAAATGACGTATCTTACGTATCGAATCTCAAGTAACGGATGAGAATTGACGTATTCAAAGTGGAAAGAACGAATATCGATTCTCGTGGATGAACGGAGGAAATGGGAACTTGGTCTTTGCACTCTTCTTTCGGGGGGGTTATCCCATGACATGAAAAAGACCAATCAAAAACTTCTGCAAGTTAATCCCTACTATCAATGTCATGCAGGAAACTTACACACCAAATGATGCCACAGAAGAGATTGCAGTACAAGAAGAAGAAGAAATCCCACAGGATCAGGACTCCCCTCCAAATGAGTATCTCATGCATATTTCGGCTCATGCAGTTTCAGGGCAGGTCACTGCTGGCACATTTTCAGTCAAGGTCACTGTTGGTGGACAAACAGGCATTGCCCTTATTGATACCGGCAGTTCAAGTACATTCATTGATTTGTATTTAGCAGTTACAACCACTTGCCATATCCAAAAGAAAAAATCGGCTAAAATAGCTGTGGCTGGGGGAGGCCAACTTACATCTGGGGCAATCATAGCAGACACTGCATTCTGCTTCTTGGTTTTCCAAAGGTCCGGAGGAGCGGAAGAGTTTCTAGTCGAGAAGGGTCGGGCATTAGCAAATCCTTCAATCCCAACTCTTGAAAAGAAGAAACCAATTTTAAGGCATCTCCTCCCCTCGGTGCATATTATCATATAGAAAGAAACGTTGCTATTCCGTTGCGTCTTAGACATTTCACTGATGCGGGGCGGGGAATCGAGTCTATTCAGGGGTGCATTTCCCTAGCGGACGAGGTGATTTATGCAAGATCTTGTCAAATTGATTGATTTAGCTGGCGACGAAAAAGAGCACGAAATGCTACTCAAAAACGCGTATAGTAAGTAGTCTTCGTCGATGGGACCTCCAGTGTATGCGTTACGAGGCAACTAGCATTTTGTCATTAAAGTTCGTGAAAGAATGTTTCATTGGAAAAACCAATGCCGATCTAAAACTAAGTCTTCCTTTCAAAAGTGAGCGAGCAGAGCTGAAAAAGATGGAGTTACCTGGAGATGAGATTTCTTTCTACGGATATGAAGGATAGAAATATGCTATTTTCTGCTATTCCATCTATTTGTGCATCAAGTCCGAAGAAGATCTCAATCTATAATGAAGAAATGATAGTAGCTCGTTGTTTTATAGGCTTTCTCATATTCAGTCGGAAGAGTTTAGGTAAGACTTTCAAAGAAACTCTCGACGGGAGAATCGAGTCTATTCAGGAAGAATTGCAGCAATTCTTCAATCCTAACGAAGTAATTCCGGAGGAATCCAATGAACAACAACGATTACTTAGGATCAGCTTGCGAATTTGCAGCACCGTAGTAGAATCATTACCAACGGCACGCTGTGCGCCTAAGTGCGAAAAGACAGTGCAAGCTTTGTTATGCCGAAACCTAAATGTAAAGTCAGCAACACTTCTAAATGCCACTTCTTCCCGCCGCATCCGTCTTCAGGACGATATAGTCACAGGTTTTCACTTTTCAGTGAGTGAAAGATTTGTATCCGGGTCTACGTTCAAAGCTTCTACCATAGACCTAATTTGAGAAGGCTTGATAGTCCTAAGAAAGGTGAGGGTGGGGGGTTCTATTTAGGAAGAATAAGAAGAATCTCATTCATGTGTTCATGCTAACAGAAGAGCGGATCCAATACACATAAGACTTTTTTTCAGGAAATTCCTAATGTAACTGATGAATTTGGGATGTCATGCCCCACAAGTTAGTTGCCCAAGCGCTCCCTAGGAGGGCAGTCTACCACAAGATAGAGTTTGAGCCTGGAGCCAAAGCCCCAACCCCTCCATTTTAGGTTTTTCTCAGGAAAGAATTTTAGGAAGTCATATCGGCCAGATAAGCCTCTGACGGCTCCATATTGATTTTTTCCCAGTTTTCTTTCAGAAGAAGCAGGAGCCATTTTGCATTGAAACTCGGTATCAGCAGAGTCATCTCCTGAGAAAGACTTCTTTCTTATTTATACAAGATTTCAGAGAACATAGTGAAGCCCTCAAAGCGCTAACAAAGTCGTAAGTAGAGAAGTTTTCCAAAAAGATACCTCGTTTTTCCATTAAGTGTGCGTTGTCTGATGAAGAATAACGGGGGAGCCAACTCAATAACCTAGCGGAGGAACCGTCCGGACTTGAAACAGCGGATGCAACCCTTGCATTTCGTTCTTTTGTTCTTTACTCTATTTTCGCTTTGGCACTCAGTTCCTTTGGAATAAGGGCATTTTTCTTCTCTACTCGTTCCGTTGACCATCAAACAGTTTCTTAATTATGTTATGTCAAATGATGGGAAAAAGGAAGGAGTAATCAAAAAAGACTAGAACTACCCGATCCGTTGAAATACGATACGAAGGAAACGGACTTCAATCCCTCATTCTTATTGTTTGTTCTTCTGATCCCCTTGTTTTTAACTCGCTTAATTCGGAAGAGGAAAACGACAGCAGCTAAAGTGAGAAATAAACAACTGCTCAGAAAGCTTCGGTTTGAGCGTTGGTTTTGATGACAGTGAAGAAAGCTCGCCCAAAAGACGTACGTGGAACCAATGATACCAAAAAAAGAATCAAATATGAGGAGAACTGGGTGCATTGGTAAACGGCTCCGCCATAGCTTGTACGACTTCTGAATCCTATTAATGGCGCTCTCCGAATAAATAAGTAGATACAGGCGGACTACATACACGTGCTCTCCGAGTAGGGAAAGTGAGAAATCTACGGTCTTCCATCCGCGGATGTGACAAATCCAATCCAATTTGGTCTTGTACCGTGGCTCGGACCCGGTCGCGTAAATGCAGCTACCACTACGACGGGATACTATAGTTATTTACTCTGTTTCAATCCCTATTTGGCCATTCAACAGTAGCGTACGGCCTTTGGAAAGCATCTCTTCCTAGAGGGGACTCCCGCTTGTGATCTTCTTCCTTGGGTCGGAGAAAATAGAACTTACCAATTGGAAATGGAAATGCCGAATGACTTGAACCAAACTACGGAAACTGTGGTTGAGCTTGCCTGTCATCAACGAAGGATGGTTGTGAAGTTGGTGGAAGAAAGCAAACCAATGAATGCAGCTAGTCACCCCGAAAGGCGAGCCCATGTCTTTTGAGAAACTGACACAACCTGTTGTGTTGACTTATCTTATACTAAGGGTCCGTCCCAGCCAACAAGGGATTTCTCATAATTCTAGGATGAAACAGCATCATCTCTCAGCTTGATTATGAGAGAGATTGAAGTGAAAGAACCCGGTTTCAGAGCATGGAAACGGAAAAAAATGAGGTGAAAGGGCCGACCCATGCGGCCCACTTAGAATGTGCTTTGACTTCCCCAGGTTGTACAATAGCACTATTTTCTGGACCCAAGTTCGAAAGGATTAGGGCACTGGATTGAAGAATAGCTCAGTCCGATAGAAACTTAGGTTGGGCTGGCGGAGGGATGAGTGGAGCTTCTGTATGACATGTACTGGTGTTTCATTAGTCCCTTGATCGGGTACCCGAAGCTCACTTTGAGGAAGCAGTGCCATTTGGTTCTTCCTTCTTTCACGTCCATCCGCGAATGATTTGAGAATTCTTTTCATAACTGTTTGGATCGCAGACTTGACCGTTGTCTATAGAAAGAAAGTGCTCACTCATTTTCTGTTTGTTTTCATGTGCGCATACACTCAGCCTAATTTAGTAAGTGTGAAGTGGAAGGGCGAGTACGGGTGAAAGCCCACTACCTTCCGGATAAAAGATATGCTCGATTTATAGATAGCTTTGCTTCACTATATAGCGTGGGACGAATTGATAAGCTCTGAATGCAGGAAGGGAAACCTTAGAGCTTTCTTCGCTTATCTTCCCAAGCAGACCATATGATTCTCATTATTCTATTTCTCTGTCTTTCCAACCAGCATTCCCGCTTATTCTGATTGGAGTGATGTGTGGTACCGGGGATAATGCAATTGATGGTGCTTGTGGCCCCACGGAATGACCGTCTAAAAGGAAATAGGCAGCAAGGGAGTTGGGTAGACTAAAGATACTGCCTTTAGCCCTCTGCGGCCTTTTTTTTGAAGTCGAGTCGTAAGGAAAGATCGATAGGATTTGGTCCATTTGGTGTCCTTCCAGACGGAGAAGCGAGAACCCTTTCTGCTTTGACCGCTTGCCCTCCTGGCACAGATGTGGGAAAAGGTCTCAGTTGCGGAATCAAATATGGATGAAGTTAGAACAATCAGCGTAAGCTCTTTCTCTAGGGCCACTATCAATAATGACAAGAACCCTTACCAACTAGCTTAACGCATCCGGTCTCCTTCTCCTTCGTACCCCTAGCGGATATGAATAATAGGAAGAAACAGGTCCTTTCTAAAGGCGGGCATTAGACCAGAGTTTCGTGAGCCGGAGAAGATCGATAAAGCTTAGAACTTGCTCGTTTGCAGGAGGAGGCGGTGGTATGACTCCGTCCGTTGAACGAGCATTTCGTGCCACCTGTTTGGCGTCCACATCCACTACCATTTTCTGATCCCAGTATCTATAGCAAAATCGCTATTTGCCTCACTCTATAGAAGGCCTCCCGTATGTAAGATCACCAACCAAGTTCCTTTCTTCTTTTGTTTGTGCCATCTTTACCAACTTCTACTTCTTGGCTGGCTTGATGCTTACAGGTCTTGCCTCTGCTGATACTGGTCATGGGGACAAGAATTCCGTGGGAAGAGAGCAGATACCAATCCTAAACAACCCTTAGAATGGCCTCATCCAAACGGATGATTGTCATTGATAAGACGGGCAGGTGGTATGTTGATACTGAGCCGCTTCCCCTGTAGTTGTTAGCTCGTTCTTGACAAATCCGATCGGGTCTTCATAATCTGGAGTAAAAGGATTCGAACCTTTGCATGCCGATACCAAAAACCGATGCCTTACCACTTGGCTATACTCCAAACAAACGGTAGGTTCCTGGAGAACCGTGTGATTATTGATCAATTCACCATCCTCTTCATCTGAGTGTGCTTCCACTTTATCGTTTGTGGCATGTGCATTATGCAACAAGTAGATTCCTGATAAATGAACCTTCTCCACCCCTTTCCTATCCAACGCGGAGCGGCAGAACTACTCGTCTGCAAAGTGGGAAAGCTCCCTCCCTCCTACCTAGGTGTACCTCTTCATTGGAGCAAACCATCCAGCAACTTCTTACATTTAGAATTCCCTTCTAAGCTGGCTATAACCATCCTTCTTGACCAGAAAGGAATTGAGAAAGGGGATGCTATAACCAGACCATAGACAGCGTTTCCACATTCACTTTTGAACTTAGGGAAACAGTGAAAGAAGCCCTCGTTCCCGCTCTTCTTTCCCCCGACTTACCCTTAGAAGGAAAGTAGGGGCCTCGGTTTCTGCAGAGAAACCTACACCAGTGAATTTCTTTTTCGTAGGTGATCCTGCTCCCAATCGCAGATTTGAATAATCAAGTCGGTATGGGGCTGCTCCCTTTTGTTACTCCGAAAATCTTGGCTTCGCTTGGACATATCTTCGAGGACCTGGGCGATTTTGATCCGTTTCTCCGCGCTCGCCGTTTCAAGGTGAAGATCCGAGTAAGTAGAGCGTAATAGGCGATCCGCCGGGTACCTATTTCGACAGGACTTAAGAACCGTTTTAATGTGTTTCCTTAAGAAATCAATAGATGGTGCTTCAGGAAAAGGGTTCGGCGGGGTGTGGCTTGTGGATGGCTCTGACCTCAACTCCTCTTTTCCATCGGCGTCTCTCCGTCCCACTTTCTTTTTTCTTGGATCATCATCTCCTGGCGTAGCGGAAGCACTCGACGAGGCCTCTACGACAGAAGAGATTCTTGCCCGTTTCTGCCCGGACGATTCCATAAATGAAATACAAAGAAAAGTGCAGAGGAAAACGCATAACCAGAAGAAAAAGATATCATGATGTAAAATGATCATGGGGACACATTGTTTTGAGGACCACAATTTCCTGCACTGTGCCTGTAGTGATTTCAGAATTCGGCAACTTAGCCTACTAAAAGATCAGTTACAAGAGCACAATGCTTTTTGTGGCTTCCTGCTCGGCAGAGAAGCCACGCTGCCGGGGCGGCCCTGTCACCCGGAGAAGATTTCTTTTCTTTGCTGATTCCTCTCAATGAAATTTGCCATGTTGCACTAAGTTACTTACGGATGTATGCATGCAGTCCGGGAACACTTTGGGGTGAACACCCATCCGAACAAGTAGGGTCAATAGTTCAGCATTTAGGCCGTAACATTTAGCAAAAAACGAATCTGAAACCCAACAAGTGCTCTCCGAACCAAGCTAGATAGTCTCCTATCACTAGGCTCACCAACCAACCTGGACTTTGATTCTTTCTTATTATTCTAACCGGATATAAAAACCATAAGGATTGTTTCCAGCCGAGAGTTCCCATATGACATAAGCGCTCTTGGGTGGGGTGGGCCCTCATTCGCCAGGTCTTTGAGTGCCCGTCGTACCACGTGGTTGGTACACTAGGCTGATAGATACTTTACTTTAAGGATCTGGCACCTTCGCTAGACGGAGAGTAAGCGACTTCTATTAGCACCAGACCATCGAGTCGAATTTCTCGTGTCATGTGCAACGTCCATCAATGGTGGTTCATTAATGTCCATAGATTTAGACTCCTTCCCCCTTCCCTTATACGCAAAAGATCGAGAGGGGCCCGAACCCAAACCGAGAACGTAAACAGAATTCGACTCACTCTCGTATGGATCGCCCTCGAGCCCTGGGCGAGTCGGCCGGGTCTTTCCCTCTTGTTCTGTTTCCGCCACGATAAAGACGCACGGAAGAACTATGGTATGCCCAGCGCGTGGAGGATCCGTTGAGAGTGTCCCTTGTCTCGGTAGGGAACAGTACCTATTGTCTTGAAAAAAAGGTCAGTGCTACGGTCCCCTATTGTTTGATCCAATATTGACCGGTGCGGATCACGTTCTACTACCTCCGGTCCGTGGTTCGACCTCCCGTAGTGGTCCTTGCTTTTCTTTTTGAAAGCTCCGCAGGGCCAATTTTGCGTACTTGCTCAGCGTGCCCCCCTTTCGTCGAGTGCCCCGCCCGGTTCACAGGGCTGTTGGCCTACCAAGCAAGCACTTGCCCGCTGCTCCTGCCGCCTGCCAAGTGGGATCCGCGCTCGTTATCCTGACTATTCTCTCTGCTGGGCCCTTTCCTATTGCTCTAACCATAAGCTATGGCAATTCCAGCTCGCACCCACTCTGGCCCGCCCAGCGGGGCCTGAGTGAGCTCAGTGGTCCGCCCCTGACGTTAGGGGTCTTTCGCTTTTGCCAGATCTATAGAGATATTACGAGTCCTCCGTCCCAGATTCCCTCGCCGCGGCCATCTGGTTCACCGGTACTACCAAAAAGTCTCATGCTTACGTTACTGTGACTGATATATAAGTATGATCTCGGACTACGAAGACCCAGTCGTGCTTCTGGTTTCCATTCTCATCATCATATTGAAGGAAACTCCTCGTGCTCTGCCATAAGAACTTGGAGTCCGTATCATGGTGAAGGTAAGGTAACGCTGTGATTCTTGCTCAAAAAACTGACCGAACACGTTCGAGTTATTGGCTCGTCCGACCCGGCAGCATTCATGAGTCGCTCGTTCAACTGTCCCTCGGAGACACGGTCGAGAAGTGCCATGCATGGTC
>NC_041386.1:233121952-233124822 GCF_002162155.2 Triticum dicoccoides | reverse complement strand
CCCCCCCGTCCTTTCTTTCTCTCGGTCCCACCAGGGTGGGCCCCTCTGGGGTAATAAAGAAATGGATAAAAAAAGGGGACTTCTGCTACGGGCTATGCCACCCATTACTTATGAGGGAAGTCGCATCCGTCCCATCGCAAGCACCTACAATGTCATGATCACATTGGTTTACCCTTTTTTGGTAGTTCAACGGACGGTCGCCCCTCCAACAAGAAAAGGTAGAAATATGGAAACTTCTCTGCCATTTAGATCAGAGAATTTATAGAGGAAATCGGGTTTTAAATTTCCAGAAACCACACGATTATATAGCCACAGGGAATACGTCGCGCCTAAAATCATCCCAAGTGCAGCTAATGTGGCGACTAAGCTATTTCTTTGGAAAGCTCCTACTAAGATTAGAAATTCCCCGATAAAGCTGCTAGTGCCGGGTAAACTCATATTGGCTAAAGTGAAAAAGAAGAAAATGGTAGAGAAATTCGGCATGGTGCTCACTAAACCTCCATAATATCTAACAAGTCGAGTCTTATGTCGGTCATATAGAACACCAACACATAGAAAAAGGGCTGAAGAAACCAGTCCATGACTTAACATAAGTAAAATGCTACCTCCAATTCCCTGTATGTTCGATAGAGCCTAATATTCCCCCAGAGTACGCCGCTTACCCCCCGAACCGTACAAGATAGTTACCACCTATCATACGGCTTTCTAACTCCACTTCTTTTTCTGGTCGTTCCGCTCTGTCGGATCGATGGTAGTCTCAGAGATCTGGTAACCTCCGACATTTTTGACAACACGCTTCCTGCTTCCGTTTTGAGTTGCGCATCTTTCTCCCCGGGGCATACTATAGTATCACATCGTAGACCCCCACCCCAACTCTATCTTCCTTATCAGTGAACCGGAACATAGTGCATAGGTACTCTTCGATGCTGCGAGGACGAGACGAGGTGACATACTACGATCACGCACTGAAGTTCTGCCCTTCGGCTCGGCATATGGAACCTCTCAGTTGCTCCCTCGGGATAGGTAGGCCCACCCCCCTTTCCCGAGAGGCGGCTGGGCTGTGTTTCCCCTGCGGCCACCCAGTGGCGGCAGAAAACGAAAAAGGGTGGGCTCCGCGCGGTTCGCGTTTTATTGTAAAAAGAGAGCTTTTCATTCTCTTATAGAAGCCCGCGCCCACGCGGGTAAAGCCCAGCGAAGCTGCAGGGAGCACTGAGCAATGGGGGGATGAGGGTGACTCCGCCCACGGGTTGGACCACACCACAGGCAAAAGTCCTTCCACGGCAAGAGAAGGGTGACCGGAACAAGAAAAGGGAGCTAGTCGTTGGAGGGAAGACAAGGCTCGTTCCGTGCGACTCCACAGAAGAGTACGCGCGCTAGAAAAGGCAGCCAGCTTAAAAACGCTAGCTAGCTACTTTTGTAGCCTTATTTAGTTTGGTTGCCTACGCTTGCTCTCCGGCGTGCTACGGCAACACCCCCTGCTTGCTTCTTTCTGTTCGACGCGGAGCTCGCAGCCTCCCCACCCTTGCTTAGCGTTCCACTTATGATCCTGGAGGATTTGGAGAAATGCGCCCGACCATGAAGAATGGATTTTGTATTTTCTTTCATGTGAACGGCCCTATCTTGTAAAGAATGGTTTTTCGTGCTATAGACCACGTTGAGAAAGACCAACCAACAACACAAATAAAGACCGTTCCATGTGGGTACCTCGAAAGGGAGGTGCTCCTTATGATGCTACGGACGGCTGTCCGAAGTGCATGCAATGACGGGCTCGGATAGGATAGGATTGTGCGCGCCGAGCCCTTCGGGTGTCCATATTTTGGCCGACCTTAGCGTATATACTATGTTATGGTTATGCGGCCGTAATATTTTGATACCTTCCACCGCTGTTACGCCAGAAATCCAAGGTTCCACACGAGCTCCTGTTCTGCGGCGTGGTGGCAGGACCGCTAGGGGATTGGCTCCGGGTGTAGGTAGGGTCAAATCCGCAGGGGTCATGCAAATACATAGGCCCCTTCCCTTCTGCCGAGTTGTTTAGAAGGCGCTTTCCGTTCTACGGTCCCTTGGAGCGAAGGGTTAGGCAGGTAGTACGGGCCCTCTGACTTCCAGCTATGTGCTGTGTGCGACTCCCGCGAAGCGAATGAAGGGAAGCTCTTCGAGCTTTCTCCGCCAGCGGCTTATGTAGTGGTCGGCATTCCTACGTGCTCCAACTGATCCCCACTGGAGATTATATGAGGGGTCTTGGAAACTGTCGTGACGCTTTGGTGATGAAGGTCACCGGGGTGACTATGGAAGGATTCCGTGGTAGTCTCTGACTCCCTCCAACTCAATCAATATCAAGAACATGTCGTGAGCATGGGGGTTTGGCCGACTACTAAACTATTGGCTAGGGCTTTTCTAGTTATAGCTTCTATAGTGAGTGGCCCTTCCGCTTTGATCTAGTTGTAGTTTGTATTGTACTAAATTGAACACATATCAAAGAAAGGTGATCAATCAATAAGTAGTTGCCCTTCTCCGGCCTGGGAAAAGCAGCGAACTCGTTAAACAAGGGGCTTTTTTATTCATGGTCGCTACTGTTGTATTGTATATTGTCGGGGGAAGCTACTGCTTCTACGACAGCTCCGCTTCCTCGTCTTGCTTCTACTTTGCTTGTTTGCGTGAAGGCTTAGAGTCCTTTTCGCTAGGTCCAAATTCGTCAAAGCGAAAGATCTGATCCAACGGAAATCCCGCATATTGAGCGCAGCTGATATGTGGCTACTAGGTGCGATCATCCCGCATGCCATAAAAAAATACTTCTTTTTTTATGGCCCGTCATATAAAGATAGAATAGATATGGATAGAGAGACATTCTATTGATTCGCGAAATGGCTCGT
>NC_041386.1:233083071-233121507 GCF_002162155.2 Triticum dicoccoides | reverse complement strand
GGGAAGGCAACGAAGTTCAGTTCAAAAGACCGCAGCGGAGTGGAGCAGCCGCGACACGAAGTTCCTTACCTTAGCTGGATCTCGCTGGTGCCACCTAAACGGTAGGTATAGGCGGCGGATGTCTGACGTTTGGAGTTGTCGTTCGTGCACCTGTCCCCAATAGAAGAATGAGTGATCCCTTCCCCTGCGGATCATGGCCTTACCACTAGGTCCCCGATGGCCAGCGGGGGATTCGGTATAGCAGCTCATGTTCGTTTGCGCTTCGCGTTCCCGCTGGACTGGACACGTGTTAGCTGTAGGAAGTATGGTTACGAAAGTGACTTCGGTTCGCCAGTTCAGGCTCAACTCCTCGCTTTACGTTAGCGGACTTACAGGTCGGGCTGGGGCTCCACGCTCTTTCTTTCTATGTGGGACGATGCCGGGGAATGTGTCGAGGCGGCGAACAACAACAATACAACTAACTACATTTGCTTTTTCCCTCCATGAGATGAGCCAGTGCATTGGACCGATGGATAATAGAACTGAGCTGGCCAAACGCTTGGGCGCTCTACATACGATGTAGAAAAAATAAGATACATATCGATTTCTTTCTGATGGATCCAGAATAGATAGATATCTTGTATCATCAATAGATAGAAAGAGGTCAACCCTTATTATTGATAGAAAACCTTTCGATCTATCAGAACAGATCAGGCCATCTATCAATCGATTTGAATCATCTCGCTTTTCGTTCATTTCAGCCACGCCATAATAGCCACCACAATAAGAAAGAAGCAAGCGAAACAGCTAGAAGCGCTCGCTTCGCCGCGCCCAACAATTCTTATTCACGGGAAAGCCAACCGAAAGATTCGATTCGGACTTCGTAGAGCCGGTGCTGCTGCTGTCTGCGTAGGGCCGTCCCCCACTCCCGTCCCGGGGCGCTAAGGGGTTTTGTTTTAGGAACAGACGGCGGTGTTTTGCTGACGCCTCGAATCGACGCTTTTGTTGCGACATGCTAAGTTTTATCCCCTATTGCTAGTAGGTTGATGGGTCGCACGCCCGGCACACATGTTTTGGCCTTGCTTGTGTGTCCATAACTCAAAATAGGTGACCTAACGGCCGCCGCCCGACTAAACATACCAATAGTCACCAAATTCATATGGGCTACTGAGGAGTAGGCAATGATCTTCTTAAGATCGATCTGTCTTAAAGTGGTCAAGGAAGTATATATTATAGCAATCGCGCTTAGAGTATAAATGAAAGGAGTGAAACAAAGTGTCGCCTCGGGAAACATGGGTATGGAAAATCTTAAAAACCCGTAGGTTCCCAATTTTAAAAGATTCCAGCCAAGATGACGGATCCAGCCGTAGGTGCCTCTACATGGGCTTCGGGTAACCAAATATGAACTGGTACCATAGGCACTTTGACAGCAAAAGAGGCGAAAAAAGCAATCCATAGAAGGATTTGGTGCCGCTCACTAAATTCACTTCAGTTGCTTGATTATTCCCGAAGATGCTTGACTTCGAGTTCTTGGAGTGACAACTTTCTTTGTAAACAAGGGTCCCTTACTCTATTACTTTTCCACTTCATTGATCTGAAAGAAGTGACAGAAGAAAGCTACGGGCATATACCCCTGCCCCGGGGGAACAGGTGCCACCTCAACAGCTATATTCTAAATCGTTAAGCCTCGCAACCCTTTCCTTTGTATCGGACCTTTCCCGCTTTCCTTCCTCACTCAAACTTCAAAAAGTCCTTCCATGAATCTAGGGAAGGAAAACCACCTCTGACTTCACCAAGTCTCCCTTTCTTTGGTCGAAGGCTTCAGGTCAAGATCCTTTTTCCTATCTATTGAAGATGCAAAGAGAGATGCTTCTTCCTCTTCAAGTTGGAAGTGCAAGAAGAAATGCGGTAAATAGGAGTTCCATCTACCACGCACTCGCCCCACACTCCAGCTAACTTCAGCATCCATACTCAGCTAGGAGGAAGGTGCCGGGGACACTATGAACACACATGTACTTGGTTGACTTCATGTCCCATCTCACAACCGGGTAAGATCAAATAAACAAACAGCTTGCTTGCCCAATCCCTATTGAGAGGATTTCTTGAGCTTGAACTTCCTTTTGTAGCTCCGCTCACAAGGACTTCTTTTCATCCGCAATGAAGCTTATACCACCACTTGGTCAGTAAGGCCTGATTCAAAAAAAGATCAATCACCCCCTTCCCTACTTCAATGGAAAAGGGGGAATCGCCCTTTCACAGCCGCCCCTCCACAAAATTTATACCTATCCTTTCGCCTAAGATGATCACGAACGAAGACAGAGAATTGCGTAGATAGGAGGAGGAAACGAACCAACCCGAAAAAACAAACAAAAGGGAATGAGAGAAATGATCGGAACGATTGAGGAAAGAAAGAGAATGGCGGCCCCTTTCCTTTCGCCCAGGGGGCATCGTCGTCGGGGACAGGCTTCGAGGGTTCTTCCATATCTAGATATAGAGATAGATGATGATAGAGATCTAGATCTTTCTATAGATAGATCCTTTGAGAAATTACTATTGATCCGCTTTCAAGATCTATGAACAAGAGAGATCCAAAAAATCTCCATGTAAAAAAAAAGAGATGAATAGATAGGGCTGAGCCGATAGCAGGACTGGGTACGATGATGGGGCGAGAGAGGGAAAAAACCATTCGGGATGGATCGGGAAAAGTGACCTCCGGCTCAGCCCACGACTTCCTTCCCTTCGCATAGCTCAGGTGACTCCCTTCCCCCTTTTTTCCCAGAATGAATTAGCCCGACACGACGAATCCTGCCCTCCTGTCTTTCTTTCTCATTGAATGAACCACTGCCTGGGACGCCCCTATGCCTATGAATTCAATGATTTAAGGGCCCCGGGAGGAAACTTCGGAAAGAAAGCCTACTGGTTGGTCTGGTTGTCCCCCGGCGGTGCCCGGGCGGGCCTCGGTTCAATCTTGCCGATTCTACCTAGACATGGCTCAAAATGAAGGGGTAAGGCCAAGTGTTCTTAAAACAAAACTCGAAGTGCACACTTCGGAGCACGGTCTTCCGTTAGGTCCTTTACGGACGACGAAAGCCCCTTGGCTATACTCTACTCTTCGCCTCCGGCTGTTCTGTTCTTTTCTTTTGGCCCGGCGGAGCTGAGCTGGGTTCCATTACACTCTGTAGGAAATGCATAGACAGTCCACGCAGCAAACCGAGGCCCTGCGTGCGCCGTACGTACCGCCTACGAATAATAGGTAGCCCCACCCCAGGCAGAGTTTGTGAGCCGTGTAATAGGAGACCATTTCGCGCGGTTCGGGGGGCACTTGAATAAGCCGCCGGCACCCGGCTGCGTCTTTACCCCTATCCAATTTTTGGGCCAATTCCCCCTTCGTACTACCAAAAAATGAGATTCTTGCCGAATCCGAGTTTGCTGCCCCAACCATTACAAAACTAATACCTATTCTGTTTAGTACTTCAGGTGCTTCTCTAGCGTATAATGTAAATCTCGTAGCGGATCAATTCCAACGAGCCTTTCAAACTAGTACTTTTTGTAATCGACTCTATAGCTTCTTCAATAAACGCTGGTTCTTCGATCAAGTTTTGAATGACTTTCTAGTCAGATCGTTCCTGCGTTTCGGATATTCAGTCTCATTCGAAGCTTTAGACAAGGGTGCTATTGAGATATTGGGCCCTTATGGTATCTCGTACACATTCCAACGATTGGCCGAGCGAATAAGTCAACTTCAAAGTGGATTTGTTGTGCGAAGAGTGCGTTATGAACCGTGGCCGCCTACCTGCTTTGGTTGGTGGGGGCGGCTCCTCCGTTGTGGGTAAACGGGAAACCCGACTCTACGAACCCGAGGAAAGGCTGCACAGCTTCCGTAGGGGCATTAAGACCGGAGCTTTTTGTAGTGCTAGCAGGAATGCAAGTGAATGAATCCAATCCCATCCCCTTTAAAATCGGCGAGGTAATACCTTATTGAAGTAGGGCACGCTACGGCAACACAGGACTGACGGGGTGGGGGCTTGCTGTCTACTTGGCGAGCCTTCACTGCCCCCTTCTGTAACTTCCCTTCTTTCGTCCGTCCACGAGGCAGTCAAAAGAAAGAGAGAAAGGGGCGGCTATAACGCAGGAGTCGTGGCGGTTGTATGCCACAAGGTCCCTATAGACAAGGGGACAAGTGAATCATCGCTTTTGGGCGCAGGCAGCCCTCTACCATCCATCCCATTGCATTCCTCTCGTAGAGTACTGTACCGTCTCAGACCAGATACATCTATGGAAAGAAAGGATTTCATAGAAAATCTGCATTTTTCTAAAAAAATTTATCCCCATGCATTCCGTTATTCCCATAACTATGGATTGATTGTCCCTACCTAACTAAATGGTAGTGGTCTAGGGAGCGCAATTGCTAGAGCACGGGAGAATGAAGAGTAATGATTTAAGCAAGAGCAGCCGGACGGACTACTATAGTCAGTCTAGTGACTACTATAGTCTTTTCTTTCTTTGTAGTTAAGTAATAATGTTTGGTATAGCAGCCTTTCCGAGTGAGTCTCTGGGATCTCCTGTAAACCCCCATGATGTGGTAAAGGGAGGATATTAGGGGAAGCAGTGAGTGGAGATTCCCCTGCGGAGAGCCGGATGAGGGGAGACCCTCACGTCCGGTTCGGAGGGCGGGGATATCCCAACCCTACTATCATTATGCCTTTGCAATGTTACTTGGTTCAACTCCATTTGTGACCTTTTCTCGTATGTGGGACTCTCTATCTTCTTGGGTAGATTCTAGATCGTCTTTCATTTTGTTAGTGAGTAGTTTTCTTATTAATAAGTCAAGTCAAGAGTAATAAGAGAACTGTAGGAGCTTGCCAGGACGGCTTGGTAAGCAAGCTACCTGTTATGTAGGCGCCAACTCCCAGTTCTTTCTCTTCTTTCTTTTTGATTTTTTATTCTCGTTTTTTTACTAAACGTATAATCTCCTTTCCGGGGAAGGGGTAACATAGACGGAGGCACATGTAGACAGATACAGACTTTTTCAATCTTTTGCCTAAGCGAAGTAGTTGATCCCTCCGAGGTAAGGGCGAATCGAGACCGAAAGCTACTAATAAAATAGCATAATCTGAACACATAGCTGAACACATAGTTTAAGTAGAAACTGTTAAAGCTCCCTGGTCTCCAAACGGCCGGCTTTGGTTTAGCTCTCGGGGCCACCTTACACACTAATAAAATCGTCAGCTTCCTTCCCCACTCATCGCCCTCACTTTAAGACAAAAAATCCAATTCGATTCAAAGATCGGAATCATACCTCCTGCGGGCAAGGTCGGCTCAAGAAATGGAAGTTGTGAGATGGAAAGAAAACCACGAAAAAAGAACTGAATTAGGGATCAATCCATACGCGGCTTGCCTTCTCCCCTTCCCCATAGTAAGCCAGCCAATAGAATAGTACCCTAACTTAAGAGGTTCTCTTAGCTAGCGCATGTCCATTAATGTGACCACCGCATGCTCCTACATGAGTTTCATGAATGGTTTGTTTTCGAATCCTATCTCTCTGGGGAAAGGTATCTTTTTTCAATTCGAACAACGGTATCCCTACCTGGCAAACTATCCTCGTTTTCGAAGTCCCTAGTTTTGTCCTCTGCTGTAGTATTCCGGTTAGTAGACGGCTTCCTTCATCGGAAATCTAGCCAGTGCTTTCCATTAGGTGTGCAACGAAGGATAGCTTTGCTTTTCTTCTGATTCTGATTCAGTCCAAAGATAGAGACAAAAGAAAGGTAATTATTGAATCGGACTTGGCTTCTTTTTCGGCATGGGAAAAGGTTTGGCAATTCCACCATTAGCAAAGGTTTAATCGGTTGACGGTATCCTTGGCGAAAGGCACCTGGTGAGAGTAGCTGCTGCTGCTGTGCTACCTCCAACTATGAAGTTCAGCACATGAACAATACAGAGTACTTTGTTTCCAAAAACAATACAGAGAACAAGACCACAAGAAAACAATTTAAAAGAACTACTTTTAGGCAGCAGCATCTGGACAACAGGCTTAAAAGCTTCCAGAAAAATGATAGCACAGACAGCCGAAACAATTTTCCTAATATTTCTTTAACTTGACCTTTTTGCAGTACATCTAACAGCATATAGGGGAATGCCTTTTTTATATTACATTTGCACCAAACCAAGCTATTCTTAATACTAATTCCTTTGCATAGATACTTTCCAAAGTGCTGAGAATAGCAACAGAGAGAAAACGCTGCAGAAGATATCACAATTGAAGTACTAACCTGGTACTTGTTCATAGATTTTCTAGCATCTTCAATAAGCTTTGATTCTTACTCAAGTAGTTTGGTTTGTAGTGTCGTTTTTTTTCTTGACTCTAGTAGTGTAGTTAGCATGCCTTCCGTTCCTTGCTTGCTTATGCACTTTTGAATTAAAGACGACCTTTCAATTCATTATTGACTGGATAAAGTAGTATTAGTTAATATACGCTGATTCAGACAAATCAAAAATAAGAGACAGTCTTTTTCGATACTGTATGCTGGGACAGACCTGTAGGTGAGCACAAGCACAGCCAACCTTCCACCTCTTTATACTTATGTTTAGCAGTGTACCTGGTCTTACTTCTTTTTCAGTTTACGCTTGTGTCCCAAGCTTGCAAGTTCGAAGAAGAGTATTGTATTGACCTGAATCAAGTTGTTTGCCTACCCGCCGTTATGTCTTAGCTAGGAATGAGCTGTGAACAAAATAGAAATAGTTGTTACTTGAGTCGATAATGACTTTGTGTCGGTTTGCTATTTTCTATAAATTGGACCGGTACCATGTATTGTAACATAAGCTTTTGTATAAGAGCTGAGATGTAGTTAAGATTACACTGGATCCTCTCTCTATTTTGTTGCTTCCTTCCATTATCTCCAACAACTGGTATCAACACTAGGAACCTTCACGGTCAGGGTTGATTTTCTTAGACCACTATGAACACTTGTAATTGGTTCTTTCTACTTCAGGCATGGTTCTCTCTAGTTAGTGGAAGAGTGTACAACATAGGGATTGGTATCAGTCACACATTTAGGAAAGAAAGTGAAAGGGGAGGGCAAGAGCGGTTCGAAGGTCAATGAAATGATAAAAAACCACCAGGTCGAGTTCGCTTCTCCCTTCCTTTTGGTGTTTAGGATGTGAAGTTTATATAAGAAGAGAGGAAAGGGGAACTGCGCTAAATGGATAATTTCATCCTGGTGATGGGCTATTCCAATGGGCATGCATCTGAGATATGGGCTTTGAGCGTAGGAACGCCCACCTTTACAAGAGCTCAGTTCTAAGATTGTTTGCGCACAGGCACCACTACTATTCTGTCTTTTCTTGTTATGCATCCGGTCCTAGAAATCTTTTTATTTCTCTTCTGCATGCAGCGAATCGACGATGGTGGTAGTCGGAGCCCAAGGTGGAAGATGACGACGATGGCGACATTGCTGGCCACCCACGGTCGTGTGCTTTAGCGTGCGGCTCTACGGCGTCGAGGCGGAACTCGTGGGGGCGCTGGTTGGGCGTGGGGATGCTGGTGGCCACGACAACGAGGAGCGGCAGCGGCGACAACTCTCGGAATGCGCACAGGGGGGGCGAGCCAGGGAAAGGGAAGAGGTCCAGGGAGAGAGGGGAGAGGTGCAGGGGGTCGAGGGGGGTGCGTGGCGCCCTCGGGTGCCTCCAGCGGTGAGCAGGTAAGCAGGAGGTGGCCGGCGCGTGCCGGCGCGTGGCAGACACTGCTATGTCTCGAGCTAGCGTTGGTTTTCCCCAAAGAGGAGGGGGTAATGTAGCACAGTAGCGTAAGTATTTCCCTCAGTTTTTGAGAACCAAGGTATCAATCCAGTAGGAGGTCACGCGCAAGTCCCTCGTACCTGCACAAAACGGTAGCAACTCGCAACCAACACTTAGGGGTTGTCAATCCCTTCACGGTCACTTACGAGAGTGAGATCTGATAGAGATAATATTTCTGGTATTTTTGGTATAAATATGCAAAGTGAAAAGTAAAAGCAAAACAAGTAAAATAAAGTAATGGAGATTGATATGATGAGAATAGACCCGGGGGCCATAGGTTTCACTAGTGGCTTCTCTCAAGAGCATAGATATTCTACGGTGGGTGAACAAATTACTGTTGAGCAATTGATAGAATTGAGCATAGTTATGAGGTTATCTAGGTATGATCATGTATATAGGCATCACGCCCGTGACAAGTAGACCGACTCCTGCCTGCATCTAGTACTATTACTCCACTCATCGACCGCTATCCAGCATGCATCTAGAGTATTAAGTTAAAAATAGAGTAATGCCTTAAGCAAGATGATATGATGTAGAGGACTAAATTCATGCAATATGATAAATACCCCCATCTTGTTATCCTCGATGGCAACAATACAATACGTGCCTTGCAACTCTTTCTATCACTGAGTAAGGACACCGCAAGATTGAACCCAAAGCTAAGCACTCTTCCCATTGCAAGAACTACCAATCTAGTTAGCCAAACCAAACGGATAATCCGAAGAGACCTGCAAATATAACTCAATCATACATAAAAGAATTCAGAGAAGATTCAAATATTATTCATAGATAAGTTGGATCATAAACCCACAATTCATCTGTCTCAACAAACACACCGCAAAAAGAAGATTACATCGAATAGATCTCCACGAGAGAGGGGGAGAACATTGTATTGAGATCCAAAAAGAGAGAAGAAGCCATCTAGCTACTAGCTATGGACCCGAAGGTCTGAAGTAAACTACTCACACTTCATCGGAAGGGCTATGGTGTTGATGTAGAAGCCCTCCGTGATGGATGCCCTCTCCGGCGGAGCTCCGGAACAGGCCCCAAGATGGGATCTCGTGGATACAGGAAGTTGCGGCGGTGGAATTAGGTTTTTGGCTCTGTCTTTGGTCTATTGGGGCTACGTAGGTATATATAGGAGGAAGGAGCACGTCGGTGGAGCTCCAAGGGGCCCACGAGGCAGGGGGGCATGCCCAGGGGGGGCGCGCCCTCCATCCTCGTGACCTCCCTGGAAACTTCTTGGAGTAGGGTCCAAGTCTCCTGGATCACGTTCGGTGAGAAGATCACGTTCCCGAAGGTTTCATTCCGTTTGGACTCCGTTTGATATTCTGTTTCCTTGAAATACTGAAATAGGCTAAAAACAGCAATTCTGGGCTGGGCCTCCGGTTAATAGGTTAGTCCCAAAAATAATATAAAAGTGGAAAATAAAGCCCAATATAGTCCAAAACAGTAGATAAAGTAGCATGGAGCAATTAAAAATTATAGATACGTTGGAGACGTATCAGGCATCCCTAAGCTTAATTCCTGCTCGTCCTCGAGTAGGTAAATGATAAAAAGAGAATTTTTGATGCGGAGTGATACTTTGGCATAATTTCAATGTAAATCTTCTTAATCATGGTATGCATATTCAGATCCGAAAGGTTCAAGACAAAAGTTCATATTGACATAAAAATGATAATACTTCAAGCATACTAATCAAACAATTATGTCATCTCAAAATAACATGGCCAAAGGAAGTTCATCCCTACAAAATCATATAGTTAGGCTATGCTTCATTTTCGTCACACAAAGATGTTCCCAACTTCTATACCCCCAATGACAAGCCAAGCAATTGTTTCATACTCAAATAATCTCAAACTTTTTCAACCTTCACGCAATACATGAGCGCGAGCCATGGCATAGCACTATGGGTGGTATAGAATATGATGATGGGGATTGTGTGGAGAAGACAAAAAAGGAGAAAGTCTCACATCAACGAGGCTAATCAATGAGTTATGGAGATGCCCATCAATTGATGTTAATGCAAGGAGTAGGGATTGCCATGTAACGGATGCACTAGAGCTAAGAATGCTCAACAAAAGAAAACTAGTGGGTGTGCATCCAACTTGCTTGCTCATGAAGACCTAGGGCATTTTGAGGAAGCCCATCGTTGGAATATACAAGCCAAGTTCTATAATGAAAAATTCCCACTAGTATGAACAAGACAACTTATGAGACTCACTATATGAAATCATGGTGCTACTTTGAAGCACAATATATGAGACTCACTACATGAAGAACAAGGCGCTACTTTGAAGCACAAGTGTGGAAAAAGAGATAGTAGCATTGCCCTTTTTATTTTCTCCTTCTTTTTTTGGGCCTTTCTTTTTTTCTTTTTGGCCTTTCTCTTTTTTTGATTGGGCAATGCTCTAATAATGATGATCATCACACTTCTATTGATTACAACATAATGATTACAACTCGATACTAGAACAAGATATGACTCTATATGAATGCCTCCGGCGGTGTACCGGGATGGTGAAATGAATCAAGAGTGACATGTATGAAAAATAATGCATGGTGGCTTTGCCACAAATACGATGTCAACTACAAGATCATGCAATGGCAATATGACAAAAGTAAAGCATGTCATGATGATGATGATGATGGAAGTTGCATGGCAATATATCTCGGAATGGCTATGGAAATGCCATGATAGGTAGGTATGGTGGCTGTTTTGAGGAAGATATAGGGAGGTTTATGTGTGAAAGAGCGTATCATATCACGGGGTTTGGATGCACAGGCAAAGTTTGCACCAACTCTCAATGTGAGAAAGGGCAATGCACGGTACCGAAGAGGCTAGCAAATGGCGGAAAGGTAAAAGTGCGTATAATCCATGGACTCAACATTAGTCAAAAGAACTCATGTACTTATTGCAAAAATTTAGAAGTCATCAAAAATCAAGTACTACACGCATGCTCCTAAGGGGATAGATTGGTAGGAAAAGACCATCGCTCGTCCCCGACCGCCACTCATAAGGATGTACAAGCCAGGTACACTTCATGCTTCAAATTTGTTACACAACTTTAACCATACGTGCATGCTACGGGACTTGCTAACTTCAACACAAGTATTTCTCAAATTCACAACTACTCAACTAGCACGACTATGATATTATCACCTCCATATCTCAAAACAATTATCAAGCATCAAACTTATCTTAGTATTCAACCCACTAAAAAGAAAGTTTCACATATCTTGAATACCAAGTATATTAACATTAAGCAAATTACCATGCTATTAACGACTCTCAAAATAATCTAAGTGAAGCATGAGAGATCAAGTTTCTTTAAAACAAACCACCACCGTGCTCTAAAATATCTAAGTGAAGCACTATAGCAAAAATTATCACGCTCAAAAAGATATAAGTGAAGCACATAGAGTAAACTATCAAGCTCAAAAGATATAAGTGAAGCACATAGAGTATTCTAACAAATTTCAATTCATACATGGCTCTCTCAAAAGGTGTGTACAACAAGGATGATTGTGGTAGACTAACAAGCAAAGACACAAATAATACAAGACGCTCCAAGCAAAACACATATCATGTGGTGAATAAAAATATAGCTCCAAGTAAATTACCGATGGAAGTGGACGAAAAAGGGGATGCCTTCCGGGGCGTCCCCAAGCTTTGACTTTTTGGTGTCCTTGGATTATCTTGGGGCTGCCATGGGCATCCCCAATCTTAGGCTCTTGCCACTCCTTGTTCCATAATCCATCAAAAGAATTCACCCAAAACTTGAAAACTTCACAACACAAAACTCAATAGAAATCTCGTGAGCTCCGTTAGAGAAAGAAAACAAAAGACTACTTTAAGGTACTGTAGTGAACTTGTTCTTTATTTGTATTGGTGTTAAACCTACTGTATTCCAACTTCTCTATGGTTTATAAACTATTTTACTAGCCATAGATTCATCAAAATAAGCAAACAACACACGCAAAACAGAATCTGTCAAAAACAGAACAGTCTGTAGTAATCTGTTACTAACGCAAACTTCGGGAACCCAAAAAATTCGACCAAAATTAGACGACCTGGGAAATTTTCTTGTTAATAATCAGCAATTGGAATCACTATTTTATCACGTTCTCGTGATTTTTGACAATTCGGGCACTGAGCGCAAAGATTCTGGAAATTACAGCAAGATCAAATAACTATCTTCCAAGAAGATCTAATAGGTTTAACTTGGCAAAGACACTAATTAAAAGATAAAACCACATCTAAACAGAATCTAGATGGATTATTTATTCCTAAACAGAACCAAAAACAAAAAACACAAAATAAAATTGGGTTGCCTCCCAACAAGCGCTATCATTTAACGCCCCTGGCTAGGCATAAAAGCAAGGATAGATCTAGGTATTGCCATCTTTGGTAGGCAATTCTTCAATGAGGCATCCACCTCCTTTAGAATTTTCTTTCTTTCTAGTGATTATCAAACTTTTATGCATAAGATCGAAAAATTCATTCGTGGCAAATGGTTCCTTAATGATTGTAAAAAGATCGGGGTGAATACTTATAGATTTAAGATCCGCATTTTTCTTACTAGATGATTCACCCTTATTTTTAGGAACATACATAAACTTGGAAATTTTAGTGGGAGGACTAGGAGTACTTTTTATGGAAGAAAAAGCAGTTCCCAAGTTGGTAATGATACCCTCAAGTTTATCGATTCGAGTAGAGTCTAGATTTATTTTTTCATTAACCATGGGTTCCTTCTCCTTAATATTTTTCAAAGTCATTCCTACCTTAGATCCATATTGAGTAATATGATTATGTATCTTTTTATCTAGATTTTCAATGGATTCAATGGTAGCAACTTTGTTTTCAATAATTTCAAGCCTTTGCATAACATGCTCCAAGGTTAACATAGTTCCATTAACCAAAAGGGGAGGTGAGCCAAATAAATCTATTAAAACATTATAGGAATCAAAAGTATGGCTACCCAAAAAATTCCCTCCGGTAATGGTATCAAGGATATATCTATACCAAGGATTAGCACCTACATAAAAATTGTGAAGAAGGACTGAAGTAGATTGCTTCCTGATTGATCTATTTTGAGCATTTAAATTCTATACCAAGCATCTTTTAGATTTTCTCCCTCCCTTTGTTTAAAATTTAGCACTTCATTCTTGGGAGATAATGGAGAAGGTAAGGAATTCGACATAGCGACAGGTAAGCAAACTAACACACGAGCAAACAAATGGCAAAGGGAAAAAGAGGAGGAGATTGGGAAAGAGAGGGCGAATAAAACGACAAGGGTGAAGTGGGGGAGAGGAAAACGAGAGGCAAATGGCAAATAATGTAATGCGAGAGATAGAGATTGTGATGGGTACTTGGTATGTTGACTTTTGCGTAGGATTCCCCGGCAACAGCGCCAGAAATGGCTCATTGACGGGAGAGTAAATCTTGACTTGACTTGGCATAGGCCTCCCCGGCAACGGCGCCAGAAATGGCTCGTTGACGGGAGAGTAAATCTTGACTTGACTTGGCATAGGCCTCCCCGGCAACGGCGCCAGAAATCCTTCTTGCTACGTCTCGAGCTAGCGTTGGTTTTCCCCGAAGAGGAGGGGGTGATGTAGCACAGTAGCATAAGTATTTCCCTCAGTTTTTGAGAACCAAGGTATCAATCCAGTAGGAGGTCACGCGCAAGTCCCTCATACCTGCACAAAACGGTAGCAACTCGCAACCAACGCTTAGGGGTTGTCAATCCCTTCACGGTCACTTACGAGAGTGAGATCTGATAGAGATAATATTTCTGGTATTTTTGGTATAAAGATGCAAAGTGAAAAGTAAAAGCAAAACAAGTAAAATAAAGTAATGGAGATTGATATGATGAGAATAGACCCGGGGGCCATAGATTTCACTAGTGGCTTCTCTCAAGAGCATAGATATTCTATGGTGGGTGAACAAATTACTGTTGAGAAATTGATAGAATTGAGCATAGTTATGAGGTTATCTAGGTATGATCATGTATATAGGCATCACGTCCGTGACAAGTAGATCGACTCCTGCCTGCATCTAGTACTATTACTCCACTCATCGACCGCTATCCAGCATGCATCTAGAGTATTAAGTTAAAAACAGAGTAACGCCTTAAGCAAGATGACATGATGTAGAGGAATAAATTCATGCAATATGATAAATACCCCATCTTGTTATCCTCGATGGCAACAATACAATACGTGCCTTGCAACTCTTTCTGTCACTGAGTAAGGACACCGCAAGACTGAACCCAAAGCTAAGCACTTCTCCCATTGCAAGAACTACCAATCTAGTTGGCCAAACCAAACGGATAATTCAAATAGACTTGCAAAGATAACTCAATCATACATAAAAGAATTCAGAGAAGATTCAAATATTATTCATAGATAAGTTGGATCATAAACCCACAATTCATCGATCTCAACAAACACACCGCAAAAAGAAGATTACATCAAATAGATCTCCACGAGAGAGGGGGAGAACATTGTATTGAGATCCAAAAAGAGAGAAGAAGTAATCTAGCTACTAGCTATGGACCCGAAGGTCTGAAGTAAACTACTCACACTTCATCGGAAGGGTTATGGTGTTGATGTAGAAGCCCTCCGTGATGGATGCCCTCTCCGACGGAGCTCCGGAACAGCCCCAAGATGGGATCTCATGGATACAGGAAGTTGCGGCGGTGGAATTAGGTTTTTGGCTCTGTCTTTGGTCTATTGGGGGTACGTAGGTATATATAGGAGGAAGGAGCACGTCGGTGGAGCTCCGAGGGGCCCACGAGGCAAGGGGGCGCGCCCAGGGGGGGCGCGCCCTCCACCCTCATGACCTCCCCGGAAACTTCTTGGAGTAGGGTCCAAGTCTCCTGGATCACGTTCGGTGAGAAGATCACGTTCCCGAAGGTTTCATTCCGTTTGGACTCCGTTTGATATTCTGTTTCCTCGAAATACTGAAATAGGCAAAAAACAGCAATTCTGGGCTGGGCCTCGGGTTAATAGGTTAGTCCCAAAAATAATATAAAAATGGAAAATAAAGCCCAATATAGTCCAAAACAATAGATAAAGTCGCATGGAGCAATCAAAAATTATAGATACGTTGGAGATGTATCAGACACACGCCCTCATCCTCCTGGCGCTGGGTTGAGGACGATTGGCAAGTCGCCAGGTGGGCTGGGTCGGCCAGTGGGCGAACTACAGTAGCAGGTAAGGCCCAGGTACTTCTCTCCTTTTCTCTTATTTCTCTTTTCTATTTTGTTGAATTTGATTTGATTTGATTTTTATACCAAATCATTTCATAAACTTCTGAAAATTATTATGTGGCCTGTTGAAAAGTATTCAAGGCCACGTGCAAACTTTCAGAGTTATTGGATCATATTTGAAATATATCAAATATAAATCCAATGCAAATAATTATTGAATTAATTCCAAATGCCCAAAATAAATATTTATGTGATTCCAAAAATATTGGTTTGAGTTTTACTTCTTGCCATTATTTTCAGAGATTAACAGGGACATTTTCTTGGGCTTATTTGAAGCAATTTTTATCTTGGTCATTTTCAGAAATGATTTTTGAGGCTTTCAAATGTCCCCATTTCAAGTTCATTGAAATTTAAACATGATGCACAATTGACTAGCTAGTCTTGGTCATACCAAAACTAGGGATGTGACAGTGAACCACCATCAGTCATTAAATATCTAGGGACTCCGAACCTTGGGAAAATAATTCCCTTAAGCATTTTAATAGAGGTGTTGTGATCAGCACTACTAGTTGTAATAGCTTCTACCCACTTAGTAACATAATCAACAGCAACCAAAATATGTGTATACCCATTAGAGGAAGGAAAAGGTCCCATGTAATCAAATCTCCAAACATCAAATGGTTCAACAGCAAGTGAATAATTCATAGGCATTTCTTGACACTTACCGATATTACCTATTCTTTGGCATTCATCGCAATATAAGACGAACTTACGAGCATCCTTGAAGAGAGTAAGCCAATAAAATCCAAATTGCAGTACCTTGTGAGCAGTTCTATCTCCAGCATGATGTCCTCCATATGCATCGGAGTGACATTGCCGTAGGATTTGTCCATGTTCACGCTCAGGTACACGACGTCTAATAATACCATCTACTCCTTCTTTATAAAGATATGGGTCGTCCAAAAAGTAATGTCTTAAATCATAGTCGATTTTTTTTTCTTTTGTTGGTATGTTAATCTAGGTGCTAAATATTTAGCAGCAATGTAATTGGCATAGTCAACATACCAAGGAGTGTTATGAGCAACATTTATTGCAGCTAACTGCTCATCGGGAAAACTATCATCAATAGGTAGTGGGTCATCAATAGGGATGGCAATGGGTCGGGTTTGGGGCGGGTGGAGCTGGTCCAAATCCAACCCATGACCCATCTTCCTACCCTCTGCCCATCCACCAAATTATCCATGGGTACAACTTGTGCCCATGCCCAAACCCGTTGGATACCCACATACCCATGGAGCTCCATGGGCATAGAAAAGTTAGCATGAAGCCTTCCCAAATGTCAAATCAACTCATCATCATTCACTCACAAATGACAACATAAGTTACATGCATAAGTAGGTAACAAGTAATACGATGAGTCCTTAAGTGTGACATACCAGAGATTGATTCTGTAGCATATAGCTCATGGCACAAGTTGCATATTTCCTGCCATCTCCCATTGATTCTCTCTTTCTACTGTCACTGGCATTTGGCCCCACATGTCATATGGGTATCCATTGGATATCCATGGTGCACAAACTATAACCATGCCCAACCCGTCTGTTCGTGGGTATCCATATCCACGGACCCATGGGCAGAAATGTGCTCCATACCCTTGCCCAACCGGGTCGGGTATCCATGGGTATCCGGATCCATGGATAAAATTGCCATCCCTAGTCATCAAGCACATTTTCAAGCCTAGACAAGTTATTAGCTATGGGGTTCTCAGCTCCTTTTCTATCAGTGAAATGTAAATCAAATTCTTGTAGCAAGAGAACCCATTGAATAAGTCTAGGTTTAGCATCTTTCTTTTCCATAAGATATTTAATAGCAGCATGGTCAGTGTGAACAATTACTTTTGAATCAACAATGTAAGATCTAAATTTATCACAAGCAAACACCACTGCTAGAAATTCTTTTCAGTAGTAGCATAATTTCATTGAGCATCGTCTAGAGTTTTACTAGCATAATGAATGACATTCAGTTTCTTATCAACTCTTTGTCCTAGAACAACATCAACAACATAATCACTAGCATCACACATAATTTCAAAACGCAAGTTCCAATCAGATGGTTGAATGATAGGTGTAGAAATTAAGGCTTTCTTGAGTGTTTCAAAGGCTTCTAAACAATCATCATCAAAAACAAAAGGAACATCCTTCTGCAAAAGCTTTTTAAAAGGCCTAGAAATTTTAGATAAGTCTTTGATAAATCTCCTATAAAAACCAGCATGACCTAGGAAACTACGAATACCTTTGATATCTTTAGGACATGGCATTTTCTCAATTGCATCAACCATAGCTTTATCCACTTCAATACCTTTTTCAAAAAATTTATGACCCCAGACAATACCTTCATTAACCATAAAGTGGCACTTTTCCTAATTCAAGACAAGATTTGTTTGTTCACATCTCTGCAAAACTCGATCAAGATTGCTTAAACAATCATCAAAAGACTTCCCATAAACAGAGAAGTCATCCATGAAAACCTCAACAATCTTTTCACAAAAGTCAGAGAATATAGCAGTCATACATCTTTGAAAGGTAGCAGGTGCATTGCTTGAACCAAAAGGCATACGTCTATAAGCATACATTCCAAAGGGACAAGTGAAAGTGATCTTTTGTTGATCAGGTTGAGAAACAGGTATTTGTGAAAAACCAGAGTATCCATCTAGGAAGCAAAAAGGCAGTGGGTAATGATCTTTTCTAGTTGCTTTATTGAATTTTATAAAATCAATTACCATTTTATAGCATGTAGCAATTATTTGTGGAATAAGTTCATTATTATCATTAGGAACAACAGTAATATCTCCTTTCTTAGGTGCACAATGAATAGGATTTACCCATCTACTATCAGCTATAGGATAGATTATACCTGCTTCCATACGTTTTAATATTTCCATTCTTACCACTTCCTTCATCTTTGAATTTAATCGGCGTTGGTGATCAACAACGGGTTTAGCATCAGGTTCCATATTAATCTTGTGTTGACATAGAGTGGGACTAATGCCCTTTAAATCATCAAGAGTATATCCAATAGCAGCTCAGTGCTTCCTCACAACTTTCAATAATCTTTCTTCTTCAAGTGCTGAAAGGTTAGCACTAATAATAACATGATATATCTTCTTCTCATCAAGATAACCATATATCAAAGTGTCTGGCAATTGTTTTAATTCAAACACAGGATAACCTTTATTTGGAGGAGGACCTCCTAGAGTTTCAATAGGCAAATTATGTTTAAGCAGAGGACGTTGTTCAAACAAAATCTTATTTATTTCATTTCTTTCATGCATATGTAAATCATTTTTATGGTCTAGCAGATATTGTTCTAGAGGATCAGTAGGAGGCACAGAAATAGAAGCAAGACAAATTATTTCATCCTTACCAGGCAATTCTTTTTCATGAAGCTTTCTGCTAAACTTGGAAATATTAAACTCATGAGATTCATCACCAAAGCTAACACCGACAGTTTGCTTCTCACAATCTATTTTAGCATTAACGGTGTTCAAGAAAGGTCTACCAAAGATAATGGGACAAAAGTCAACTTGCGGGGAACCAAGAACCAAAAAATCAGTAGGGTATTTTATTTTCCCAGACAAGACTTCAACATCTCTAACAATCCCAATTGGTGATATAGTATCTCTATTAGCAAGTTTAATACTAACATCTATGTCTTCTATCTCTGCAGGTGCTATGTCATTCATAATTTCTTGATATAAGGAAGGAATAGCACTCACGCTAGCACCTAAGTCACATAAACCATGATAACAGTGGTCTCCTATTTTAACTGAGACAACGGGCATGCCAACAATAGGTCTATGTTTATCCTTTTTATCAGGTTTGGCAATTCTAGCAGCTTCTTCACAGAAGTAAATAACATGTCCATCTATATTTTCTTCTAAGAGATCCTTAATCATAGCAACACTAGGCTCTACTTTAATTTGTTCATCAGGTTTAGGTGTTCTAATATAACTTTTGTTGACCACAGTTGAAACTTTAGCATGTTCATTTATCCTAACAGGGAAAGGTGGTTTCTCAATATAAGCAGTAGGAACAACTGGATCAACATTATAAAGTATAGTTTCTTCCTTAGCTAGTCCCGGTTCTTTAATTTCTTCTTTAATATGTGGGTGATATTTAAACCACTTCTCTTTAGGGAGATCAACATGAGTAGCAAATGATTCACAAAAGGAGGCTACTATCTCAGAGTCAAGTCCATATTTAGTGCTAAACTTTTGAAAAGCATCGGTATTTATAAAATATTTAACACAATCATACATAAGCTTAATACCTGACTCTTTACCTTCGTTGAATTCCCAATCTTCAGAGTTGCGTTTAATTCTTTCCAAAAGATCTCACCGGAATTCAATAGTCTTCTTCATAAAAGAACCAGTACAAGAAGTATCTAGCATGGATTGATCATCACAAGAAAGCCGAGCATAAAAATTCTGAATAATAATTTCTCTTGAGAGATCATGATTGGGGCATGAATATAACATTGACTTAAGCCTCCCCCGAGCTAGAGTGATCCTTTCTCCTTCACGAGGCCAAAAAAATTATATGTAATTCCGATTATGATGAACTAGATGCATAGGATAATTTTTTTTGGTGAAACTCCTATTTCAATTGATTCCAATTCCAAGATCCAATATCATCGCATAGCCTATACCATGCCAATGATTTTCCCTTCAAAGATAAAGCGAAAACCTTCTTCTTAACTTCATCTCCGGGTAAACCTGCAAGCTTAAACAATCCACAAATTTATTCCACATATATCAAGTGCATATTAGGATGTTCGGTTCCATCTCCTGCAAAAGGATTAGCTAGGAGTTGTTCTATCATACCCGAAGGAATTTCATATTCAATATTTTAGTAGGTGTAGTAGGTTGAGGGGTAGCTAATTGTGGTTCCGGTCGAGGTGAAGATACCCCGAACAAACCCTTCAAAGGATTGTTTTCCATAGTAACAATTGATAGTAAATTTCATCACCCTATATAAATGTTTCCTTACCAAATTCCACTTACCAAGAGCACTTTACTCCCTGGCAATGGTGCCAGAAAATAGCCTTGATGACCCACAAGTATATGGGATCAATTGTAGCTCTTTTCGGTAAGTAAGAGTGTCAAACAAAACGAGGAGCAGAAGGAAATGACAAGTGGTTTTCAGCAAGGTAATGTCTGCAAGTGCTGAAATTGTAAGTAACAGAGTAGTTTGATAGCAAGATATTTTGTAACGAGCAAGTAATGATAAAAGTAACAAAATTGCAGCAAGGTATTCCAATCCTTCTGAGGCAAAGGACAGGACAAAACGGTCTCTTATAGTATGCAAAGCATTCTTGAGGGTACACGGGAATTTCATCTAGTCACTTTCATCATGTTGATTCGATCCATGTTCGCTACTTTGATAATTTGATATGTGGGTGGACCGGTGCTTAGGTGTTGTTTTTACTTGAACAAACCTCCTACTTATGATTAACCCCCTCACAAGCATCTGCAACTACGAGAAAAGTATTAAGGATAAATCCTAACCATAGCATTAAACTTTTGGATCCAATAGGTCCCTTATGGAATAGCGCATAAACTAGGGTTTATGCTTTTGTCACTCTCACAACCCATCATTTAATAACTACTCCACAATGCATTCCCTTAGGCCCAAATATGGTGAAGTGTCATGTAGTCGACGTTCACATGACACCAGTTAGGGAATGACAACATACATACTATCAAAATATCGAACACATATCAAGTTCACATGATTACTTGCAACATGATTTCTCCCGTGACCTCAAGAATAAAAGTAACTACTCTCCAGTGATAAACATGCTTAAGATCAGAGGGGTATTTAATAGCATAATGGATCTGAACATATAATCTTCCACCAAATAAACCATATAGTAATCAACTACAAGATGTAATCAACACTACTAGTCACCCACAAGCACCAATGTAATCAACACTACTAGTCACCCACAAGCACCAATCTATAGTTGCGGTAATAAGATTGAACACAAGAGATGGACTAGGGTTTGATATGAGATGGTGTTGTTGAATATGTTGATGGATATTGCCCTCCCCAAGATGGGAGAGTTGTTGATAATGATGATGACGATGATTTCCACCTCTCGGAGGGAAGTTCGCCTGGCGGAATCGCTCCACTGGAGGACAAAAGTGCTCCTGCCCAAGTTTCGCCTCGAGACGGCAGTTCTCCGTCCTGAAAGTCATCTCCTTATTTTTTTTCTAGGTCAAAATGACTTATATACCAGAAGATGGGCACCGAAGGTGGGCCTGGGTGAGCACAACCCACCAAGGCGCGCCCAGGTGGGTTGTGCCCACCTATTGGCCCCCCTCTAGTACTTATTTGCTCCAATATTCTTCATATATTCCACAAAAATTCTCTGTAAAGTTTCAGCTTGTTTGGAGTTGTGCAAAATTTGTAGCCTAACGTAGCTTTTCCAGGTCCATATTTCCAGCTGCCGGAATTCTCCCTCTTTGTATGTACCTTGCAAATTATGAGAGAAAAGGCATTAGAATTACTCCAAAAGCATTATTATGCATAAAAACATCATAAATAACAGGGGGAAACATGATGCGTATCAGTATGCCACCTTGCTATGTGTCTGTATTGCAATTGTGCCCCCATCATGAGCTCATCATGTGATTGGGATAGAATTGCATCTTGGGCGGTACAAGTTGGTATCAGAGCCATACCAACTATAGGAGCCTTTGCTTGATCGAACCACCGATGAGTCTAGAAGAAAAATGTTTTGAGTCTTAGTTATTTCAAAGAGTAGGAATTCTTTTTACTCCATACCCCCTTCGTCGCTCTGGTAAGGACTCGTGACGTAGGTGTTTTTCTCACTCCTCTATCCTTTTTCACTCAAAAAAAATTTAGGATCACTCGGGTATTATGGAATCGTTCCGATATCTTTGTGATTGGGATTCTGTCTTGGTGCCTCCTGATATTTAGGGGTTATGGCAGTGTCCCGGGGAGTTGAGCTCCATGGTGTTTTCATCACAGTGTTTATCATTTCAGTTCCGGAATACCAGAGATCGCCGACATAAAAAACGCTTCTATACTATTTGTGGTGAGAGTAGTTTGACGACACCCAGTACTGGGGAGAGCGATCAGATGTATTGCCAGAGCTAGTATATCGAATGTTTTCGAAGGTCTGAGGTACACAATTTCCGAAGGTTTCTTTGTTATGTGTTAAAGGATGGATACAGTTGGAGCGTAGGGCTTGTTAGTTGTGTGAGATATTTGTGCCTCCCTATATCCCCAACACCGGATTGCATAACCAAAAAGTTTCGGGAGTTAATAGGTGGGAATTCAAGTAGCTCTAAGTTATCTTTTCGACAGGTATTTGTTATGAGATAGGAATCTTTACCATGTATTTGTTCTAGTTCTTACCTTGTTGTTTTATTCATCTACCTTGTTCAAGTGGCTTCTCCTTCAAATGGTCGTACCATATTAACTTTGGAATGCATTCGTTCAATCTCTTTGTTCGGATGTTATTGTCAAGACTTCATTGCACATGTCTATCCTTCGATTCAGCTTGTCTATCATTTCAATGGTGGTTCTAATGGATGGCATCTTCTTCAGGATGGATCCCTCAACGCGTCTGCATCTGGAATGTATCGATGGAGAATAGTTGAACCCTCCACCTCCGCCACCTCCCCCGCCTCCAGAGGCATGGAAAGCTTTGATGGCAGCCACCAACACCAATACTCAGATGCTAATTCAGCTCATGCAAGAGCGCAGCCAAGGCCAAGGAAACCAATGGAACCAAGGTCAAGGGCAATTGAACAATCAACCTCAATTTGCTACACTCAATCAGTTCCTCGCAAATCAGCCAAAGTCGTTTAGCGCTTGTGTCGAGGCCATGGACGCTGATGATTGGCTCATGGACATGAAAACACATTTGGAGTGTAGCAATGTCAGACCGGAGGACTACGTCAAGTTCACTTCCTTCCAGCTCAAGGACCAAGCAGCAGATTGGTATCAGCAATACAAAGACTTTAGAGGTGGTCGAGTGATTAGCTGGACCGACTTCTATCAGGATTTTCGAGCTCATCACATTCCAACAAGTTGTCGAGAGCATGCATGAGCAATTCTGTAATCTCAAGCAAGGAAGCATGTCCGTGTACCAATATAACGTCAAGTTTCGGAATCTTGCTCGCTATGCAAGGCAAGACGTCCCAGATGAGAAGAGTATGATCTACTACTTCAGGGGTGGCCTTAGAGAGGACCTTCAGTTAGCTCTCGTTGTTGCTGAGCCTACTTAGTTCGATCAGTTCTATAACATGGCTCTAAAACAAGAAGCGGCTCAGCTCAAGTGCAAAGCTTCCAAGAAGAGGCTCAGGGATGCAGTCCACTCTTCTTCTTCCTCTCAAGTGGTCTCAAAGAAGCAGAAGTTCTGGCTTTCTCCACCTCCTCTGTTTCGTCCGCCCTATCAGCAAAAGCAGTCGGGTGGTCGTGGATCATCCCACCCACCCAACCAAGCTATCAGAACAAGTCTCAAGCTCCGAGGTCAAACTGTCCTCCTCCTCCTCCACCTTTTCGTCCACTTTCAGAGGTCAATTTTCACGAGTGTGGTATGAAAGGGCATTACTCCAACAAGTGCTTCAACCAGAGGCGCCTTCCGCCTCCTCCTCCGGTCAGGTCAGCAAGGCAACGCAGTTGTCAAGCACAATCCAATGTATGCAAAGGTGAACATGTTGAATGCAGCTCAAGCGGAGGAACCTACAGATGTGATCATGGATAATCTCTCAATTAACTCTCTTCCGGCAAAAGTATTGTTTGATTCAGGTGCATCACATTCTTTCATATCAAGACATTTTTATGAGATGCATGACTCAATGCCTGATTTATTAGCCAAGCCTTTATCCATTGTCTCTCCGGGGAAGATCATGAATTCTCGCTTGATAATTCCTGATGTCAGTATCAAGGTGGACAATTATGCATTTCTGGCTTCCCCAATTGTTCTTGGTAATTCCGACATTGATCTCATTCTTGGCATGGATTGGCTTTCTAAGCACAAGGCTTTCCTTGATTGTGCTGCCAAGGAGATTAAATTGACTCACCCGTTTGAAGATGTGATTATCTTTGCGGTTCGTGATGGAACCATTCGGTTGTTCTCTCTCAATGAGAAAGGCGAGATCAATGCTATTTCTCAGATTCCAGTTGTTTGTGAGTATCAGCTGCTTTGGGCGGCTGGAGCAAGAAGACCAGAGGTTGAAGAAGCACTACGGCCGTTGGATGGACATCGTACGGTCACTGGAGCTAGAATCGTTCATATTGACTAAAGTTGACAAAGGCCCTCGTCCCAGTCAACTTAGTAGCCCCACAAGTCAGCCTACCACCATGGTGGGTCCTAGCTAGCAAGGGGAATATTCTTTTTTGTGCATAATAAGGAGGCACTTCTGGTGGGTCCAAGCTGACAGTGGGGGGAATGTTATTTTCGCAAAATATGCTGGCCTGTCCGGTGGGTCCCAGCAGTCAGGGGGGAAATGTCTTTTTCGCGAAATAAGGTGGCCCGTCCGGTGGGTCCCTATTGTCAGGTGGAGGAATAATTATTTTGCGCGTAATAAGGAGGCACTTCCTTGCGGCCGCCTGGACCCAGCTGCCAGCCTCTCCACGTACAGTACTCTTCCGATGGAAGTCGGTCGTTGACCACGTTGACCACGCCGCGCCGAGAGCACCAGGACGGTGGTCTGGACGACGGCGAGGCCTATGAAGGGGACGATGCAGAGCCGGGGAAGACGCAGAAGTGGAAACCCGCGCGGAGAGGAGTACGAGGGTTCACTGGTTCGGCTGCGGTGTGTGGCCGCTGTTGCCGTAGAATAACATGGGTGTGGGTGAGTAGAGTACGCGACACGACCGGCGCTGCTTTGGGCGGCTGGAGCAAGAAGACCAGAGGTTGACGAAGCACTACGGCTGTTGGATGGACATCGTACGATCACTGCAGCTAGAATCGTTTATATTGACTAAGTTCACAAAGCCCTTGGTACGCGTCAACTTAGTAGGCCCATAGCTCGGATTTGGCAGAGAACATATATCCCATTTGCGATTTGTAAGAATGTACAACCCATTTTTTTAATTCTAATGGAACTTACTATAGCCCATTTACAGTTTGTTAAAAGTACAGCCCAACTTCTAGCTAGGACAACGATTAATAATTTCAAACAACCGCTTAAAACAGAATTCAAAAAAAAAATCCCACATTTTGATGGGATCCGAAATATTTTTATCCAAAATTTCTAGTAAGGTTAAATATAATTTCAAAATAAAGTTGCATTACATTAAAATCCAACAAAATATTGCGCACGCAACAAGTAATGAAATTAAAATTTTCAAATTCCAAAAATAATATATTTTTCAAACTAATTACGTGTTTGGTGCATATTAACGGTCTAGTTATTATAATTACATCCCATTTATTATTTCTTAAATTCCATTTTATAATTAAGCCTAATGCATACCTCCTAGAAAAGTTTGCAGCCCAGCGGAGCGGAGAATAACAAGTTGACCCAGATATTGTGTACAACTGTCGGCCCAGTTGCATTGCTGATGTTCAAAAAAGGCCTGTGTAGTATGGTACAACCTAACATGGTTACTCAGCCCACATTCAGCAACGCCGGAAAGGCCCGAACAAAGCTTATGTATAACTTTTTGAAGTCACTGAGCTCAATTAATAACTTAAGAAAAAAGTTAGATTATAGTGGAACCTAATTAAAAGATGTCACGAGCAAATAAATAATTCAACGGGTCCCACTTGTGCATGTGCGTGTGTGTGTGTGTGTGTGTGAGAGAGAGAGATAGATAGAGAGAGAGACCCATCGGTCAATGCTCGTAAATACATCTTTCAGCCATATGCATTGCTGATGCTCAGTAAAAACTTATATAGTTGACACAATCATATAGAACATCATAGCACACTGAACTTGCATACAAAAATTTCACGCAGGTGGCACAATCAGGATGGAAGCAGTGGATCGCTACGGGAAGGGCTATGTTGAAACCAACAAAGTTGTACAAAACGGTTCATCGTCTTTATCAATAACGGGGAAATATCTTGAATGTTGTGCAAAGAAAACAGACAGACAACACAATAAGTTCTGCTAGCACATTAAGTTGACGTACAACCCTTTCTAAAAAAAGTTCTGGTACAAAATTAGAACAGGTCACAATCAAATGTACTGGCATATCAGTGCTTCACACCCATAGCTCGGATTTAACTAGTATATGACAAGATTCAGTTGTTACCTCAAATTAGAGCACATCCAGGCAGCCAGCCCTACCTCTTCTCCCAAAGAAGCAGTGGCCTCCGCCGAGCGATGGAGTAGGCCCTGTGCCATCCATCGTTCCGAGCAACACGGGGAAAGTCTAACGTTGACTCCTGTAATGGACATCGTCGACGGACCCTGGCACCAGCGGTGGCGGCAGGACTTCTATTGATGGATTGACCACTTCTTTGACATGCATAGACACTCGATATAGGTACATCACTAACGTGGTACGCGGCGTCCTTGGTGGCGATGAATAGTACAACCCCGGTTCCTGCACCGGTATCTCAACACCAATCACCTTCTGTATGGTGGATGGCCTCTTCATCCATGCCATAACCGTCAGAGCCCAGCTGTCTGGAGGAATAAACATACTTATGAGCTCACCTCCAAGGTCGTTGATAAGCTTGTTCATGGACTCGCTGTTCCAAGCACATCGAGGCATGCCGTGGAAGGTAAGCTTTGTTAAAAACTCAAGCTCAGAGGGCACCGAGCCCCATCCTGGGTGCCACCGATCAAAGCTCACCAGTGCGCCATCACAGAACAAACACCGGGAAGATTTGAACACACGACTGCAGTCAAAAGTTGTCCGGAACCTGACGAAGAAATCAGCCGGTGGCGGACAGACTTCGACGAGCAAGTCACTTATTTGGATGCCGTGCACAATGCCAAGAGCTTTGACAAGGTCGTCTGGCGAGATGGGAGGCCGGTCGCCGTTGATGGTTACCATCAGCACTTTGCTAGCAAACTGGTCGTCAAGCGCCGCCACACCACTGTTGAGCAACAGCACGCATCGACCGAAGGCAGGACTAACCGAATTCTCGTGCACGCCCAATCAACGCCCTGCCGCGATGCATGCAGTGGTCATTCTGTTGCATCAAGGACGGCATGCAGATCGTTCCACACTTGAGAAGAGGAAAAATGGAAAGGTAGAACACGGCAGCAGAGGAAGAGAACGCTGGCTAACGAGGCTGGGAGGGGATCGAGCAGGAAGTTAATGCCCCACGCCTAAAGGTTTTGGGCAAACCTGATTTTCATAAGGTGACTTATACTCACCTAAACAGAGGGAGTATTCCTTAACCAGAGAACGTTGTGTCTCCCACTCACGCGCTCAAAAAAAACTACGACACATTTTTTATCTGTTTGCATAGGTCCCACCTATCAGGAAGGATGGGCACGTACATGAATAGGTACGACTCATCAGTCTACCCGCATAGCCTTTTCGTTTAGTCTACCTAGCCGTCTAATCAACTGCCTGCACGCCACTTCTCCCATTTACTTCTCCATCAGGAACCGATTCTCCTCGGCTTCTTCACCTCCCCTTCGTCTTCATTTGCATCCAAACCCCACTGCATTCAAATTGTTTTAACCTCTTTAAATAATCATCTACTACTTCAGTTAGACTAGCCATCTAATCCTAATTCTCCAAACCATAGCCCTTCATTCCAGCGATTCCAATTGGCGGGAGATATCGAGATGCAGGTTTTTAGCATCCAACATGTCCTCGTCGAATGCTCGATGTGCATAGTTGCCACCGTCACCGTCCACCCAAGGGTTGTTCGGTAGTGGATCAACAATGTATCCAACTCCCTCGAAAAGGTAGAGACGAGGGTCATCGGTCTCGACGCAGAGTACACGGAGCGTGCCCCTGGGAAGATCCAACGCGCCGCCGTCCTTCAGCTGTGCCACGAAGATGATGTTTTGGTGTACCACATCATACACTCGCCCTCCATACCAGGTGAGCTTCACGATTTCTTGTCTCGGGAGGACGTATACTTCTATGGGGCAGCCATCGAAGGGGGCAAACAGAAGCTGGAGCCGTACAACCTTGATTTGAAAAGCATCGCTGACCTACAAACCAGAATCAAAATTCCTGTAGAATATTGTGATAAACAGACACCATCCCTATTCGATGTAGCAAATTTTGTGCTTGGTACAAATCTTCAGAAGGGTGACGAGACGGTGGCACTAAGGTCGTCTGGATGGGAGAATTATCCCTTGACGTACGAGCGGATAAAATATGCTGCCCTCGATGCCTGTGTGAGTTTCGAGATAGCTGCAAGGTCCAAAGAGCTTGTTGCGAAGCCGTCTCCCACAGAGAATGAGAACAAGAAGAAGAAGAAGAAGAAGAAGACGAAGAAGAAGAAGAAGAAGAAGAAGAAGAAAAGGCTGCACCAGCAGGAGGGCATTATGGATGGATGAACTATTTCCTCTCTTGTAAAAAAAATTATTCCCTCTCGGTGTATATTGATATAGATGGACTATTTCGATGGTGTGCATGTCTTTGGAAAAGAGTAGTAGCGTGGGTCCGCTTGACTATATGGAACTATTTATCCGCATATATAGCTTTCTCTGCTACTCCTTCCAGTGATCGGTATGCAGTGCATGTGTCCGTAGACATGACAGCTTGTCCATGAAAGTTCAACTACAGCGACCATCACGATTCATCTCGCGATTCCCACGACGCCTCTTCAACCCACGGCACCACACCCCCCCAACGTGCGCCTCACCCCTCTCAGCCGCACCGCCCCTCTACCTTTGTGTGCATGACATGTGGGCGACCTAAATTGCGGCGAGCATCAAGTTTCTACCACAGCCACCCACGATTCCCACGACGCCGCTCGAACCCATGAAACCACACGTCCCCCGACCTGCGGCTCACCCCTCTTGGCCCCACTGCCCTTCTGCCTATGGGAGCATTATATGTGGACCAGTCACCTATTGGGTCCACATGTTATTGACTCAAAGGTAGGTGTAGTAAGGCGCTTAAGCTCAGTCCCGACGGCCCTGAGAGGGAAATGTAACTCCTGGGCCAGGGCTTGTGGTGCTCCCACAATACGAACTCGTGCCAAACTCGAGATTTGTTTCTTTACTATACATGCGCGCAATGATTTAATGGACATTGTAATCTCAACATGTGATGGGGAGCTCTAAATTTGAATTTGAAACTTATAAAACGAAAAGATTCAAAACAAATAAACTTGGAGAGAGGGAGTATATCGTAGGATGTGTCCCATACAAAATAAGTCCCCTGGTTTGTCACCGTGAAGATGCGGTTAGAAAGGAGCACGACGTCTTCCTACTCATACGGCAACAAATCGGCCGCAGACATCATGGTCCGCCTTTGACCGCCATGTGCAAGGTTCGTGCTATCTTATTCAATCTCACTGTGGTTCCATCGTACCAATTCATGTGGTGGCCCGTTGCATGGCTAATCCCAATGTTGGACAAAGGTTCTACGGGAATGGTGTCACCATTGTAAATGTTGTGCAAATTGATGTTGGTACTCTCCCGTACATATGCAAGCCAATCTCCACTCGCACCGAGCCTAACCTGTGAAACAGTGGGCAGGGGGAGAATTAGGAAATGGACACGGAAGTAGTATTTAGAATGCATTTACTACGTGATCAAACTCGTCTTACTTGCTCATCGGAGGAAATCTGAGTGCCCCTTAATGTCGGCATCTCAAGGGGCGTCAACTTGCAACTACGGCCACGCCGCGCTGGAGAGACCCCCAAGGAAACATCCTCGTCCGTTCCATGGAACATCAAGATGCATTTGTATGAGTAGTTTATCTTGTGAGAGAAAAGGATGAACAATGGAAGGCCTCTAGAGATAGAGATGGACACTACTACTACCAATGTGCTGCCCCGTGCGTTGCAATGGATCCAAAGTAGTAGAATAATACTTGTTCACGTGCTTGAAATATAAACACTCTAGTTTTGATATACATGTGTCAGCAGACATGACAGCTTGTCCATGGAAGTTGAACCACGGCGACCATCACGTTTCTTGTTTCTACCACTACCACACCCACACGCGATTCCCACGACGCCGCTCCAACCCACGGCACGACATCCCCCGACATGGACTTGTATCCTCTGATGTGGCTATCACTGCCTTGCCCTGCGTTTCCTTCGTTGACAGGTAGGACCCATGCTTATGGGTCCCACATGTCAGTGACAGAATGGTAGGATTGTTCGCGTCAGGGGATCCTCATCCCCTCGACGTGCCCCGCATCCCTCTCGGCCCCACCGCCCATCTGCCTTTGTGTGCATGACATGCGGGCCAGCTGAACTGCGGCGACCATCAACTTTATACCACAGACACACCCGATTGGACGCGGTTTGCCTGCTCTACTGCTGTGCTCCGATCCGTACTCCCGCACCATTGAATTTTCATCGAGTGGCTGTGACACATTTCATCCCGGGCATCAATCCTCAGCTGGAGTACTTATGTACTACAGGTAGTACCCGCACGTGTGTCCATCTACGCCTCGTAACGCCCCGACGCCCAGCTGTGGCACCCTCGCCACGGCCACGCCACCATCGGCCGGTTCATCTCGAATGAGTGAGTCGCGAACCACGCCACCACCATGAGAATGACATGTGGGCTAGCCACATTTAAGATCCGCATGTCATTGACTCATAGGCCGGGCACTAAGCCACTGAAGTTCGGTCCCATGGGCCCCGAGAGGGAAATGTAACTCCTGCGGCAGGCCTTGTGGTGCTCCCGCAGTACGAGCTCGTGCCAAAACTGGAATTTGTTTCTTACTACTACCAACTAGTACTAGTAAGGTACACGTGCATTGCACACATGAGATTCTGGTGGTTTGTGCATTATGCTTCTACATGTGGAGCTTTCTGGATTCTAACATGTGGCAAAATCTGGTGGAATGTAAGGTTAGGCAAGTTTGGTTAACTTAGGTGAGTGTTTGGTTCAAGCCACACCTTAGGCAAGCCACACTAAGGCCCCACATGACATACACACAAAAAATGTGGCAAGATTCCCTTAGGCTTGCCAACTTGTCGCTCTCATTTTGAAGAACTAATAACTTTGCCTAAGCTTAGTTGTGGCAAAGTTAGTCATGAATTAAGTTCAACCATGGAGTCTTCTAGATTATACATGTGGCAGAATCTGGTGGATGATATCCAACGACCAGTAGTGCTTGGATTTGCCATCTTTGTACCGTCGGATTGGCTTCATCCAATGACCAACTTTCAAAGTTTTTCACACACTATATAGGGGGTATAGATATAGATGTGTCGGTCCGTTGCAATGGATCCAAATTATATCTATTTAGTGGGGTGCATTCTAAACACATTATCTATTTATTTTTCTCTAACCTTCCGTAGCCATGCATGCAAGCAACATAAGCTTCATGGGTGCCCCCCACATCATATTATTCATACTACGTTGATTGAAAAAAAGATAAATCACCCAAAACAAGATCTTCCCGTTTTTTGTTCCTATGATGTTGTGCCGTGCACGTACCTACTAGTTGTATAGTGGTAGTACTAGTAATATAGTATTAGGAGTACAAACTTGGTACTAGTAGGAGTAGTACTAGTACGGAATGCTCCTACTCTATCAATGAGCCCCGTCTGAAACCAAATTTCTTGGCTTCCGTGCTACAGCTAGATCTTCCCCTCGTTTCTGTTTTCCAACCCGGTGGCGTGCGGGGTGTCGGTTTGCTCAACGGCGGTCCCACATGAAAGTGAAAATGCTAGGCAACACGCCTTCCCTAAGCTATGTGTCGTGCCGGACGGGCCGTGTTGTACTAACAATTCCCGGGCGTGTGGGGGTGCGACGCGAACGTGGCAGGCCTTTTCCTTTTACCAGCAATGTGCCCGTGCGTTGCGACGGATCCAAAGTAGTAGAATCATAGTATTTGTTCACAAACTTGAAAGAAATCACTATTGTTTTGATATACTCCTAATATATTACTCCCTTCGTACCTAAATATTTGTCTTTTTTGAGATTTCAAATGGACTATCACATACGGATTATATAGACATATTCTAGTGTTTCTAGCAAGATGCCCGCGCGTTGCACGAAGTTGATGGAAAAGGTAAGCACAACTTATAAATTGACGGATGGAGTACTAGTTACAGTGATGCATATAATTAAGCCAAGGGATTGCACATGTCGGTATGGACTGGAACGAGAATGCAACAACACAATAAGAATTAAGGCCACGCTGATACGATCGCAGTGGGGGTTACATAAGGCAAGAAGAAAGATGGATCCATGAACGTACGACCTCTTCCTCCTCAACTTAGTGCGCCGGGCCACCGACCGGCGGCTAAGGAGCGGCGGCTTTTGTGGCGAGGTCGAGGTGCTTCTTAGCAAAGGCATCCAAGGCCTCCAGCCGGTTGAGGAAGGCCAACGTCGTAGCGTCCTCACTGGCCTTGTAGATACCTATGTACACGATTTCCTCGTACATGTGGATGTGTAGGTCGACGAATTCTTGCAGGGCGAGGCGCCTCGCGGCGAGTGCGACCTCCAGGTGGACATTCTTCGTGGCGTCAGTGGGCAGTCGCAGGGCCACCAGTGCTTGAAAGAGGTTTTGGCCATGGAGATCGATTAGGGTGGCAGGCAATGACGAGCCCGGGCGCGCGGGCTGGAAAAGTACGGCGATGTCGTCCACGAGCTTCTTGAGGACAGTGAACTTGTTGCTGGTGGCAATGATCATCTGGTCCAACTAAGAGTCGTAGTTGGCGTCGACGGCGGCCATCCACTAGCCGGTCCCCAACACCATCTGGAGGCGATCCTCGGCGCCATGCCGCAGGCTGGTGTCGTGGACCATCTGGCGCAGCCGCTGGCCGCTCACGCGCATCGCCGCCATGGGTCTGGAGTGAGCTCTTTTGCGCTTAGTGTAGGTGCTAAGGCAAATGCTTAGGTGCGTACGATGTGGTAGATGCATTGGAATGGAGGGGTGCCTTTATATGAGGGAAAACTGCGTTGCATTCAGATCGTGCAGCCTCTTTTCCCGGACCTCCTCCCATTACTTCCCTCATGCATTAATTGAAGGAGGATGCATTGGCCGTTCAACATATCGGGAACTGCTACTCCCTCCCCCGTCTGCACTAAAGCCGTATCGGGAACTGTGCCGCCTGCTGTAAAATCGAGTACTCCCTCTCTATATGTACCACCTTTTTTTAATTTCAAGTTTGCTCCATGGCGCAATCCATCGATACTACTACTGTACAAAAGTGGAGTATATACATTTTTTAAAAGGCTAGAGGGCGGGGCAGTCTAGCTCGGTCGATTTCACGAGAGGCGTGAGCCTTCATGATTTGACGGCTCATTACTGCTGTCAAATCGAATAGTACTGCGCCGCCCGCTGCACGCCTGGCACCTCCATTAAACCCCTCCATTAGACGCGCATGTGAATCCTACTCCGGCCACACGTCCGTTCATGAGCGGGCCGGAATTAAACGCAACACCGGCCGAGCTGCTCCCGTCCGCCCTCAGTTTAAATGAGGCTAGACGCCGGCCAAGCTCCTACCGTCCGCCCTCTATTTACACGAGGCCAGACAGACAGCGGGCAAGAATCGCACCCCTCCGCCGCTCCCCCATCTCCTCCTTCACCATTTTCTCCACTCTTCCGATGGCTTCCGATGAGCCGTTCTCCAGCATATTACCCAGCTGGGTGGCCTGCTGAGCCCTCCGGATACGGGCGAGGCCGCTCGGTGCTTCACCAACCTCGCTTGGCCCGACGGAGCCAGTTGCCACCCCAAGAAGGCGCGTGGTTTAGCAACTCGCCGCTCCAGTTCAGCTCGATGAGGAGTGGCGAGTTGCTCCATGCTAGCACGGCAGCGAGCACACCGGTACGGGCGCCGTCGCTGCCACGTCGTACCGCGCCACCAGTGTCTGCGGTGGCCGCGCCTCCCGTGTATGTGGGCGCGCCTCCCGTGCCTGCGGCAGCGCCATGCAGGCAGAGACAGAAGCCGGGTGCGTGGAGAGCGATGAGTCGGTGCCCAGCTTCTCCGTGTCTGCCGCCATCATCGAGGATAAGTAGAACATGGGAGGCCGCCGCCACTTGGGACCCATGAAGGCCACCGCCGAGGCGACGACCACGGATTCAGGTGGTTTCTTTGCTGCTTCGTCTCTTCCGAGGACCTTTGTCGACCCCGTAAGTGTCTGATGGACATGAGGAAGACAAAGGGATCCGCAGGCGTCCACTTAGAACTAAAATAAGTCTATATACATCCATTTCTAGGACAAGTATTTCTGGATGGAGGGAGTATTAATTATACAAGAGAGCCGGATTGGCAGCTCTTAGTTCATGTAAATGTAATGAAATTCATCATGTTTATATGAAGATCCGGCTTTTTTACACGAAATCCTTCATGCTTATATGAAATCAGTCCGTGTTTGCACAAATTTCATCTAGTTGGTTAGAGTTGTAAAAATGTATGCCGCTGCGTTTGATGTCGACCTCCGCTTAAGGAAGCGGGAGGAAATTTGCCGGCTGCCGTTGGAGATGCTCTTTATGCTGGAAATAATAGAGTGACATCCAATCCATTTGAGTTAATTGCATGTATGATTGTCCCTCTATAAAAAGTTAATTGCATGTACAGTGTACACGTGACTTGCAGGGTGGCTACAGCTTCGTACAGAAAGTTAAAATGAAACAAGTCCATCCTTAATCTTGTATTCTAAGTATTCTGTGGGTTCCACTGTCAGTAGAATAGCGAAAGAAGTATATATTAAATAAGTAGAGTAATATATAATATAAAAATATAAAGTTAAAAGACAGAATTTGAACTCATGTCATCGCGTTGCGAGCATCCGACGCTAACCAGCCCAGCACATTTTTGTTGTAGACCATGCTGGAGATATATCTCCATGTCTACTCTTATATATACTCCATTCGTTCCTAAATATTTTTCTTTTTCATATTTCAAATGGACTACAACATACGGATGTGTATGTAGACATATTTTAGAGTGTAGCTTCACTCATTTTGCTCCGTATGTCTTTTCAGGAAGGGGTCAGATTTGTCCTTGATTTATTTATGAGGTATCCTGATGGCACTACATCGCCAAGAAAAGAGGGTAACATCAAAATTATGGACTACTTTTTTGAGTATGTTGGTAAGGTCTGGTCATAATCACTTGTTGAAATCTCTAAAAAGACAAATACTCCCTCCGTCCGGAAATACTTGTCATCAAAATGGATAAAGGAAATGTATCTAGACATATTTTAGTTTTAGATACATCTCTTTTTATCCATTTTGATGAAAAGTATTTTTGGACGGAGGGAGTAGAAAACGGAGTTGGTGATGATGGTGTGCGTGCCATCTTGCAATATTGGCTATCGGATTTATATCTAACAGATAGGAAAGAAACTATGGCAATTTTGCAAAAATATACCCACACGTCTCTCCATGTTCACAAATAAGGCCTTCCCTTGTTCAACCTTTTCTCTCACAAGATAAACTACTCATACAAATGCATCTTGATGTTCCGTGCAATGCACGGGCGGCTAGCTAATTTCTTTTAAAACAGTTGCTGCGATAATTGGGTTGAAGTGATATATTTTATGTCTGCCCCGAATGATTCCAGATTCACTAGTAGTAACAAAGAAAAGGTTGCCTTGTTAATTAACAGAAAACAGGGTGAAAACTATCACATGAGGCTGGTAAAAACAAGGCACACTGGGTTCAGCGTCATCGTCACTACAACTGTGCGCGCGCGAGAAGTCTACATATCGAGGGGGATACCGAGTGAGGCACCGAGACACAATGTTTGAGAGAGAAACCAATTGACAGATTATGATCAGATCGAGTTGTCACCCTTCTGCTGTCATTGTTGGGGGGAGGGAGAGAAAGACGTATCGAGAGTGTGCGCGGTAGGCACAGAGGAACAACTAGCGCGCGCGCGCGCGTGTGTGTGTGTGTTTGAAAGAGGAGTAGATAGATTATTATCAAGATCGATGTGCCACCCTACTCCTTTGGTGCCGGGTAGTGTGTGTGTATGTTTGAGAGAGAAGCCAGTCGATAGATTAGTATCAAGATCGAGGTGTCACCCTACTCCTTCGGTGTTGGGAAGTGTGGGTGTGTGTGGGGGGGCAGTGACACTCACATATCTCTACTCTTATAAAAATAGAGTTGGTGATGATGGTGTTCCTGCCATCCTGCAATATAGGCCATCCAATTTATATCCGGCGGACAGGAAGGAAACTATGGCAATTTTGCAAAAATACACCCACACCCCTCTCCGCATTTGCAAATAAGGCATTCCCTCGTTCATCCTTTTCTCCCACAAGATAAACTTCTCATACAAATGCATCTTGATGTTCCGTACAACGCATGGGCATCTTGCTAGTAGGGAGAAGGAGTTTGTGTGATACATATCTAGCTATATTAAGGGATAGGTAGATAGCATATGTGTGAGAGACATTATTATAATTTGAGACATTAATGGCTGTGGGTGGGCGGAATTAAAGGGGTGGGCGTGTTAGACATAGAGAGCGTGTGTGTTTCTGTGTGAGAGACTTGTAGGACAGGGTAGAAAGACGAATTTAACCCTGACGGAGGGAGAGAAATACATGAAGTGCGCGTGTGTGATTCCGATGCCCACAGGGAAATGAGATATGTATGCGTGTGAGAGAGATTGCACAATTCATTCACGTATCACTATCTAGCAATCATGGACGTGCATCACTTGAACATAAGTCAATATCTACTTTGTATCGTTGCCGAAGGTACAATATCGATTCAATGCTATAAAGATTGAACACTCACATATCACATTTTTTCTATTTAAATAAACCTTTTCAGTAGTGCATGCCAAAGTTACAGTGATGTTTCTTCAAACAAACAATGTAGCTATCATGTACATGCACCATCGTTATTCTTGCATTCAAATTCATTAGTCTTGGATGATTTAAGTTTCTATTTTGATGTAATATATGTAATATTCATATATGAATTCAATGGGTACGCAATTTATGAAATGGAGGCTATGTAATCATATGAGGTAACACTTTTAAGTAGCTGACTACAATATCCATTTATTTTTGTGCGCCTCTACACTAACACGTCAATGCATTATGTTTAAAGTAAATTACCAATGGCACTAAATTATCTATTTACACGAGAAATACATAGGCTGAGCATTTGATCCCTTTTTTGTGAACGCGCCACTACACCCGTACGATTGGCCGCACCCGTGTGAACGCCCAAGTTATCGGCGCATCATCCCGAGTTATTGTCTTTTTTTTCTGGGGTGGACTTCACACCAGTTATTAACTGCTGACGCGTGCCCTGTGTACACAGTCTAGCATGACCTTCCTGCTAGCACGGTCCAAAATTAGGTGAAACTAGATACAAGCGATCCCGCGGGCGGCAAAATCTCCCGCCTCCTTCTAAAATTTCCGCCACCTTAGTCTTTAGCATGTGAAATCCCCCTTTTGTCCTTGGTGCACGGAGACCAACAGTTACAATACCGTCCTCATCTACATGATAGGTCGGGGCTGCTTTGGTAACTTCCGGTTCCCCCACTACACGGCACCCCCATTTCCTCTCCCCCTCCCGCAAAAACGACTAACGCCACAGCACCATAGCATCTTACATCACGCCATCCGTACTTCATGGACCTTTCTCCCCTCCCCTCTCGAAACCCTAGACTGCTCATCCACTGGCGTACCATAGCCCATTCACTGCCAGCGGCGTCCACCTCACTGGATCTGCTTCTACGGCCGCATCTACCCCTCCCACCTCCCCTACAAACAAGTTGACTGCTCATCCACCATTGTACCACAGCCCATTTAGTGCCGGCCTTGTCCACGGCGCCGGATCTGCTTCGCCAGTACTCTCGTCAACCGCCACGCATCTGCAGCGGCTCATTCGTACTCCCCATCGGAGACGCTTCGTGCACACCCCCCGGAGCCGCCCCACCGATGCCCCCGTCAACGGCCTCTGATCCTCTTTGCCGACACCTTCCTCAACCCTACCGGAGCTGCTTCGCCGACACCTTCCTCAACCCTACCGGAGCCGCTTCGCCGACACCATTGTCAACCCTACCGGAGTAGCTTCGCCTATACCATTCTCAACCCTACCGGGGCCGCTTTGCCAACTCACAAGTCCATGGTCTCAGATCCACTTCCTCGCACCCTCATCCAACCTATCGGAGCAACTTCTGATGCCCCGTCCACGGCCGCAGATCCGCATCGTCGACACCACCCTTAACCCACCCACCGGAGCAGCTTCTGACGCCCCGTCCACGGCCGCAAATCCGCATCGTCGACACCATCCTTAACCCAACCACTGGAGCAGCTTCTGACGGCCCGTCCACGGCCGCAGATCCACGTCGTCGACACCATCCTTAACCCGACCAT